>NC_081843.1:46377697-46597697 GCF_963259705.1 Myotis daubentonii | reverse complement strand
GTGAGAAAGGAGACAAGTTTTGAACTGGCTGCACTAAGTCCAACAATCTATAAGTTGAGTTTTCTGAGCCTTGAATGGAACACCATCAATTATCCACTACTATGATTATATCATAGGCTTTTTGTTTTGAGATAAATCACAGTTCTAGAAATACTTATTCATCTGTACTATATTGGTTCTGCTAATCTTCTAAATCTACATTCCAGTGGATTTGATAATGAAAAAGATAACTAAAGCCCTGGAAACCCTCTGTCAAGTTTACATGTGAGGCATCCACAATCCTTTTTTACCCACCTACAGAGGCAGCCTTGTAGGACATCTAAAGAGATTCCCCAACTATTAGTTTAGTGTCTTAACACAATTTTAGGACCCTTTCTCTGATGTAGAGCATTTTATTGCTCATCAGTTGGGAAACTTTTATATTTGCATTAATTTATATGGCTGCGTATTAATTTATGGATATTCTATTATTATTTTCTGCTAATGTATAACTCCATAGATCTTATGTAATATTGGGAATCAATTTTAGTTTAAACTTGCTTTAAAGTTGCATTTAATATAATGTGTAGGTCTTTGGTGATGAGAGGAAAGAGAGATGCTAGAATCAAATTAATAGGACCAAAGAAAGTAAAACTGTTTTCTTTATATCAGAACTTCTGCACAGCGGTGTGATAAAATCAGATAATTATACACATTTTCTTTCTGTAGACATTGCTCAGTCAAACCCATGAAGCTGATGACAAAGTGATGTTTTATCTGTTCCTGTTTGTCAGCCAGGCTGGCTGGAACTGCATCCAGTGATTTCACCTTTTTAACTCTCCACAAAGAAAACATGAGTATTTTTCCTTAATTCAAACTCAATTTACACGATATACTATGGCATTTTTCTTTAAAGACATAGCTTTCAGGTACTTTCCAATTAATAAAGGATTAGGAAATGTTTTCTGGTACTAATGGGGGTTTTTGAGACACATGTCATTTTATCTATAGCTCTTAATTTCTCTTGCTATTTATACCACTTTTAAATTTTAGTATTAGTTCTTTTGTCAACTATATATGAAGTCACTTATAAAAGTGAAACTTTTTTTTTTAATGATCTAATCTTAATCTGGAAAATCAAAGTGCTTAGGAAAAGAGTGAATAAATATTCTACTACCAATATTAAAGATTTTTTTTATAAGTGCTTTATAATGGTTAAATATAAGCCATCCTATATAATAAAAGAGAAACATGTAAATTGACCATCCCTTTGCTACACTCACCAGCCAATCAGGGTGAATATGCAAATTAACCCAACAAAGATGGTGGGTTAATTTATATATACCGGCACCTGGCAGAGAGCAGAAGCGGGAGAACTGGCAGTTTGGCTGGGACGTGGCTCCCTTGGTCGCTGGGCCTAGAGCAGAGCAGGACAGCCGGAGACTTGGGGGGCCGTGGCTCCCACGGTTGCTCCCAATGTGGGGAGCACCAGGAATTCTGGGAATAGTAGTTCTGATGGCAACCCCAGGACCTAAAGCAGAAGCCCAGAGTTAAATATTGTAGTTCTGGTGGCAGACGGATCTCCTAGACCAGCGGTTCTCAACCTGTGGGTTGCGACCCCTTTGGGGGTCAAACGACCCTTTCACAGGGGTCGCCTAAGACCATCGGAAACCGCATATATAATTACATATTGTTTTTGTGATTAATCACTATGCTTTAATTATGTTCAATTTTTAACAATGAAATTGGGGGTCACCACAACATGAGGAACTGTATTAAAGGGTCGTGGCATTAGGAAGGTTGAGAACCATTGTCCTAGACACTAAAGTAAAGTGAGCCTGGAGCAAGTTACTGTTGCAGTGGGGGGTGGAGGGAAAGCAAAGATGAGAGACATAAGTAAAATCAGAGTGTCTAGGAAAAATTAAAGGGAAGATATCCTAAAACTTCCAGGAAATATCCACCAGTGAAGCAAAGAATAAAAAAAAAAAGCCTCTATTATTTTGTGAGTAACAAACCAAACTGGGTTGGGGGTCTCAGAAAATTCGTTCATATGATTGCAAAGACAGACAGAAGCTCCTGGATTGGAGAGGGCTCCCCTGAGGGCTCCCAGATTGGAGAGGGTGCAGGTCGGGCTGAGGGGCCCCACCCTCATCCCCCAACCCTGTGCACAAATCTTCGTTCACTGGGCCCCTAGTATAATATTAAAATAGTAAGTAGTAATTTCAGGGACAGAACATGCTGGGGTCCAACCCCAGCAGGTCCAGGGGTTCCCAAAGGCGTAGACGGAGTCGGCGAAGAAGTAAGGACACGGAGACAGTGTTCAGTTGATCAGCAGCCTAGCCAGGATCTCCAGCCAGGATCTCCAGCCAAGTTCTGGTCTGGATCTCCAGAGAGATTCTGCTTAGGATCTCCAGCCAGGTTCTGTGTCCATGTTCTCTTGCTAGGTTCTCCAGGTTCTCCAGCCAGGTTCTGTAGCCATGTTCCCTCGCTAGGTTCTCCAGCCAGGTTCAGTCACCAGGTTCTAGTCAGGTTCTCTTGCCAATTTCTGTAGTCAGGTTCAGTCCAGGATCTTTTGCCATGTTCTCTTGCTAGGTTCTGTCTCTAGGTTCTGAGGCCAGTTTCTGTCCAGGATCTTTTGCCATGTTCTCTCCAGCGAAGTTCTTCTGTCTCTAGAGAACGTTCTGTGTAGGTTCTGTGCTTAGGTTCTGTCTCTCTTGGTTCTGTCTCCTAAGTTCTGTGTCTTTCTGTCTTGTTATATCTGTATTTATACCAGTTGATTCCAATCCTATCAATCTCTATTACAAAGGTTAGGGCGTTTCTTATCTCCATTCCAGGGAGTAAAGATTATGTAGCTTAAGCATGATTGTTCCTAGTTAAAGTGATTAATTACCCGCCTGGCACTTAGTTAAGAGGTTTTATTCCCTCCCTAACTTCAGGGGAAAATCCCTACCTGGGGAAACAACCTTTCTCAGAGAGGTGACCTTGGTTAAAACACATAGTGCCAAGAAGGTGAGCAAACATATTAAGAACAGTATGCCATATATGCCAGGTCCCTTGAAACAGCAAGGATGGACCGGCTCCCAGCAAGAACATACTAAAGGGATAATTTTAGGAGTTAAATATTACTTATTTCAGAGGAACAAGATAAATTGTTATTCTACTATTATCAAATATTTCAATATCTTACATTAGCTGCTCAATTGAATCAATTAAGTTTTTCTTATTAAAGAGATACTTAGAAATCTGTAACTTGCTATAAAAATGTAAGGGTATTTTTTGGGGGGGTAGTTAAATAGCTATTACCCATGGCTTTATTTTCTTTAGTTTCTAGTGTTAGTTTCATTTCTTTCTGGATTTCATGTCTTCTTATTGTGATTGTTTTATCCTAAAATACATCCTTCAGTGAATTTTAAAGGAAGAATGCATAAGAAGCAATATTGTAAATTTTTTCATGTCCAAAACAGTCATTACTTCTCTACTTTGACTTTACACTTACTGACTTTTGGCTGGGTATAGAATTATAGGTCAGTTATTATCTTTCTCTCCAGAGCTTTGATGAGTTCCATCATTACTATTTAAGAACCAGAATGACAGATTAGATTAGTGATACTAAACTCAATTTTGGTTTTTGGTAGGTAGCCATTTTTCCTCCTCTTTACCTGAAATATTTTAGACTATTCCCTTTAGCCTGAAATGCCATATTTGAGGTGGTGCCCTTTTTATTCATTCATTTAGTTTTGTCTTTTTAATCTGACGATTATGAACCTTGGTTTGGGGAATTTTTAATTTATTAATTATAAGATTATTTTCTTATTGACATTTCATTTTCTTTCAAAATGTATAATAAGTAGATATCTACAAACCTCTTAAATTGGTTCTTACTTTCACTTATATTTCCTGTCTTTGGTTCTCTCTGTCTCCCACCATTATGTGCTCTGGCTATTTAGATTTGTCTTTTTCTTTGAATTGTACTTATTTATATACATTTTAATAACTTGAAAATGAAAATGCAATGAATACACAATGATGACATAAAAATATTTTTTCCTCTTTCACTCACACTCAGATACATTAGACACTTTCTTTCTAAATTTATCTTTATTGTTGAAAGTATTACAAAAGTCTCCTCCCTTCCCGCCCCCCGCATTGACCCTCTCTCTACCTTGCACCCACCCCTCCCAGGCCTTCACCACACTATTGTCTGTGCATATATGCATATAAGTTCTCTAGTTACTCTCTCTCCCCATCCACTGCCTTTTCTCTGAAATTCGTCAGTCTGTTCCGTGCTTCTGTGTCTCTGGATCTATTCATGGTTCTGTTTTCTCAGTTCTACTTCCTGCCATTTCAGTTATCCATGGTCGACCATGGTCCAAGAATATTAGATGGAAAAATTCTAGAAATAAATAATTCATAAATTTTAAATTGTGAGCTGTTCTGAGTAGCATGATGAAATTTCAGGTGCCCCACTCCATTCCATTAGGGATGTGCTGCCTCATCTCTTTGTCCACTATATTCACGCTGTGTATGCTAATCACCCGTTAGTCACTTGTAGGTGTCTTGGTTATAAGATCAACTGTCAAGGCATTGTAGTGCTTGTGTTCAAGTAACCCTTATTTTACTTAATAATGGGCCAAAGCATAAAAGTAGTGATACTGGCAGTTTGGATATGTAATAGAAAGCCATGAAGTGCTTCAAGGGCAAAGCTATATGTGTATAGCTTTACAACATAGCGTTACAGGTTCAGAACTATCCCTGCTTACTGGGATCCACTGAGGGTCTTGGAATGCATATCCACATAAAGAGGGGAGCACTGTATATCTTGTTGTACCCAAATGGGAACTTGCTATGGTAGATAAGTTTCTCTGCCTTGCATTTTTTTCCTTTTAGTATATTTTTGAGTTAATTTCATCATTGCCTATATAAATAGATCTACTACCTATTATATTATTGTGTGGATCTTGCTTTGCCAATACAATAATGATGAACATTTACAAAGATTTTAACATTTGGCTTCCATAAACAATGGTGAACATTTTCAGTTAGTATCTTTTATATATAGTATATAATTATATGTAATATATAATACAATCTGGAAATACTGAATAAAAAGGTACTTGTAGTTTAGTATTTTGTTATATATTTGTTTAATATTTTGTCAAGCTGCTTTCCAGAGAAGTTGCACAAATTTATATTCCTATGAACAATGAATGCCTGTTTCCCTGCCCTTATCTAATGCTAGGCATTAATTTACTTTTTGATATATACTGTTTATATTGACAAAGGGTAGTCTTTTTTTTTAGTTTTGATTTATAGTTTTCTAATTATGAGTAAATGTGAACATTTTTCAGACACTTCAGTGCCATTTGTCGTTTTGTTTTTCCTGCATGTGGAATGCCTTTTTTGTCCTCCATTTTTTTCTTAAGAATTTTTCATTTTTTATCTTCAGTGGTTTGGGACCTATTTATATAGAATAGAAACAATTTTGCATATCACATGTGTTACCATTCATCTTCTGGTTTATAATATGTTTTAAAACTGTTCGGTGAATTGTTTTCCATGGGGAACTTTAATTTTCTATGAAGTCAAATACATCAATCAATCTTGTCTGTTATTTTCCTATTTCTTTAATACTTAAAGACTGACCATAGTCTAAGATATATATATATATATATATATATATATATATATATATATATATATATATATATATATCCCTTTAAAGCTAAAACTAAAGAACAATACAGTTCTCAGATTTTTTTTGTAAGTTTAAAGGTAAGAAATATTACTTGAAATGTTCCTCGATGCATTATTCATCAGAAACATAACCAGCTTGATAGTAAAAGTGTTTTCACTTTAAGGTAATTCTCCATAAATTTTGATACTATCTTGTAACACAAACACTTGCTTTTATGTGCCTATAAATTAAGCAAGAGGCACCTAATTAGGTGTCTTTAAGATGAAGACCTCAAATCTCTTCTCTCAAGGTTATATGCCTGAGAAACTTCTGAGGTTATGAAAAACCAGTAGCTATGAGAAGCCAAGATTTATTCTCACTAAATGTACCAGGTATCTTTAACTGTAATAAGAGTAGTTCTTCTGCTTTATGTATTTATTCATAGAGATAAGAGAAGGAAGAGTGCTCTGACCGGTTTGGCTCAGTGGATAGAGCATCGGCCTGCGGACTGAAAGGTCTCAGGTTTGATTCCAGTCAAGGGCATATACATTGGCTGCGAGCACATCTTCAGTAGAGAGTGTGCAGGAGGCAGTTGATCGATATTTCTCTCTCATCGATGTTTCTAACTATCCCTCTCCCTTCCTCTCTGTAAAAAAATCAATAAAATATATATTTTTAAAAAGAGTAGGAAGAGTCAGGTCCACTTTCTCTTGAATGTGAACTATGTGTCAGGCACTGTGTTAAGCTCTGGACATGCAGCCTCTTCTCTAAAGCTAAACAGCTTGCCTTGGCAGTTACTATTAGCTACTCCATTTTATAGGTGAATAAACTAAGGCTTTGAGGCATCTGTAACTGTTCAACATCACTCATCTAGCAAGCAGCATGAAAAGAGAAGTTGCTGTTTCTCTGACTTCATAGCCCTGTACACTTACTGCTTATTTCATACTGACTCTAAAGTTGGTTACTGTGGCTATAATTCTTTGAAATTTGAGATTTAAGAAGGAAGTAGCTGGTTTGCTGAAGTTAATTCTTTTTATCATAATTAACTTCATATTTTTTATATTTCAAAGTCTTTAAGATTAAGGAAATTGCTACCAGTTCATGGTAAACTTGAATGCATTACCCTTTGGGTTTTATATTTAAATTAAGAATTCAAGCCTGAGATTTATACAAACCTGATTTCACAGCCTGTCTTTGAACTTAATAGTTATATGAAGTCAAGCAAATTAATTAACCTCTAAATCCCATTATGCTATCTTCTAAGAAATAGGATTAATAACAGCACAGACTTCAAGAGATTGCAATGGGTGTTAAATGACTGTAAGCTTTTCAAGAGCAAGGAGTTTTGTTTGGTTCAATACCATATCTCAAGCACCTACAAGAGTGCCTATACATAGTAACCTCTCAATAAACATGCTGAAGAAGTATAAAAAAGTGCTATTGCACTGTCACTGTATTTGTCACTATTATACAGTACAAAGCATAACATTTCACATTTATAGTTCTCTTGAAATAAAAGTTCCTAGTTAAATAAAAGTTCTCAATGAAAATTGACATCAATGAGGTTCTGTGAGTTCTACTTCCTTATCATCCATCAACCTTAGCTGCTTATGTACCTGAAGAATCTCACCTTCTCCTCATTGACTAAACAAAAGAACTAATTGGTGTCAAAATTTTTACTTTTTTAAGTAGTATTTTGAAAATGCCACAATTGACTGATAGAAGTTTTAAGGTTATATAGCTGCCATAGCTGAATTTATTTCAAAGAGAAAGGCATGGAAAGGGAGACAATGTTTAAGAGCTGAAAAGTAATGTTGGATTTTACTTTTCCATTTTAAAAGTCAGACTGGAGCTCTAGCTGCATAAATTCCAGAGGAAGAAGAGCCAGTTTCATTGCCAGCCCACTGGACACCCTAATGCTCCCAGGCTGGAGGTGGCCAAGGTATGAGAATCACTGCCTGCATTAGGGTCTCCACTTAAAGGACCCAGGTGGATGAATTCAGCACTAGAATGTAGGTTCTACTGGGGCCGAGGAACGCTGTCTTATTTTTTATAATTTCTCCAGCATTTAAAAGTAAGTGATCAATAGAATTTAAGTGAAGGAATGAAGACAATGACAGGCAGCATGTAGCTGTTTCTTTTAAACAAATGTTTATAAATTATACATTTATCTTTTATTTTCAAGAGGAAATACAAAAAGATCATATGTATTCTGGGGAATTTTGTAAGGAATAAAGTTTTTGTTACTTATTTTACAAATCAGGAGAGATAAATAGAACTTGGGTTCTTGATATTGTTAGTTTCAAGTTGAAGTTAAAAATTGATTATTCCATAGGCATAGACACATAATAAATCATTATACTTATTATAAATGAAAAAAAAATTAAACCTCTGAAAACAAATGCCCTGTCATCTTCTATGATCTACAGCAGGGCTGGAGCTCAGGGATTAGTCTTTAAGGTCAATGTTTTTTTCTAGAATGTCAATCAAATTAGTGGCAAATACACAAATAGCACATTTGTATTTTCTGTACTATAGTGATTTGGATTTTTGAATATGGAATTTTTCATGTTGTTTACCAATATGAAAATAAAATTAAAGCATATTTCCCAACCTTGGAGAATATTTCTGATCTATGTATGCATGTATCTTGAGCATGCATGTGCAACTACCTCACATGGGTGCAAGATGAGTTACATTTGGGACTTAAAATCATTGTTTTGTTACCTGACAGGATGCTTTGACAGACAGTTAAGATGAAGCTACTGTAAAAACATTTCTCTCATTTACTTTCCATTGCTCAATTATTTTGAGCCTTAACCTAAACAAGGATTCATCACCTCCAGAGAGACGTCAGAAGATGTCAAGATGTAGATTTTTCTTTTTCATCCTTTCTTTGCAAATGAGATTCAATAGTCAAAATGACAGAAGACTCAAGCTAAAGAGAAGCTTCCAGTAAAATGTCAGAATTTCATCACGGTATGAGTTGCAACTGGCACATTAATAAGTGTTCATTCATATTGGGCTTGACCTCAAGCCAGTGTTAAACTTCTGGACCAGAATTGCACAGCAGCCAATCAAAACTATGGGATACATAAATTTTGTAGGGATATAATTTAAAAGGTGTGGGACAGGTTCCTCATATCAGCTATTGATTTGTCCTCTTTTGAACTTCAAAGTTCTCTAGTGTGTCACTTTGTGACATGGAAGCCAATAAAGACAAAAAGAAGTGTTTTTTATGGTGACCTCATTATGTTGTGTTCAAATAATGATTTGGATCTTGCTGAAAAGACTTTGATCTGGGAAACTGTGCTAGAAATCTTTCTGAACCAGCTTCTTTGGTGGCATAAAAATAATTCTGTGCTGCTGCTGTACGCAGTCAAACCAGCTTCATTTGGTTAAGGGAGCTCTTTATCCAGCTTTGTTTACTCTGGATGTAGGAGCCTTTGATTCTTATATATCAAGTAAAGTGTGTGTCCTGAACAGAGGTTGACTCCACAACCTTTATGCCAGCTCAGACATTTAGTCTAATAGTATAACCCAGGGGTCCTCAAACTTATTAAACAAGGGGGCCAGTTCACTGTCCCTCAGACCATTGGAGGGCCGGACTATAGTTTAAAAAAAAACTATGAACAAATTCCTATGCACACTGCACATATCTTATTTTGAAGAAAAAAACAAAACGGGAACAAATACAATATTTGTATTTGCATGTGGCCCGCGGGCCGTAGTTTGAGGACCCCTGGTAATCCATGGGGACTTTGTTCCCATTGCCCACAATATGTTTAGTTGGGGCATGTGACCAAATTCTTACTAATGAGAAATTAGAATTTCAAGATAAAAGAACCCACACTCCTAAGAAAATGCTGAGGCACCCTTTTCACAACAGAACGTTGACAGTGGAAGAAGGCCCCTGGACACAACTGTGCTTCCTTGTTACGAGTGTGACAGAGTAGCTGGCAGCATGGAAGGGCCTGGAGACAGAAAGAACCTGGGTCCTTCCTCCCATTACTAAGCAGCTGGATCAATTAATCTTGGAGACCACTGTACTCAAGTCTTCTCTTTACAGGAGATAAAAGAGTCTCTTACTGCTTACTACAGTTTAAGCTGATGTTTTTGTTACTTACAACAACAAACATTCTAACTGAGATAGGTCAGCTGAGTGAACCCATATTATAAACTATATTGTGATTAGTTTATGGGTGTTCTAATTTTAGATTTTAAGAGTAGAATAAAAGAATTAAAGGGGGTTTCTGCAAAATAACTCTAAATGAAAATTGTATACATTTATATATAACAAATTTACAAAAAAATATTTTAACTAGTTCATCATCCCACTAACCCATGTGGCTAAGGAAATTATTCTGGTTAAACGTATATACCTTGGCCATGTGCCACAATGGTTTGCCACTTCACTGCCACCCCCAGTATGCACTGGGATAGATGCCTCTGCATTTAGGACATTGATAAAAAGTGATCATGATGATACCATAGACTAGACTTTATCAATTGGTTTTTATCTAAGACTTTGCTATTCTAAGATATCCCCTTACCTAAGCTGAATAATAGCTGTTCTCCTGCACTTTTATCTTTCTCTTCTGAGTACACTGTGTCCTTTCTGTCTATATTTGAGCACTGTTTGGCAGCTGCATTTTCCATATGAAACTAGAAAGGTCAGTGATTTTGGGACATTTAAGGGTGAATTTTAATCCTATTTTGGCAAAAACACACACAAAAAACCCCAGAACACACAAAAAAAACATGAAAAATGAGCCAAAAATGAATGTCACATTGTACCAAACATGAAGGTTGTAGTGCTTTCTGTCCCAGCTTGGGTTTTCCCAATGACAGAGTCACAGGCCAGGGCTTGCCTCTAGGTGGTTTATTTTTGAATCAATCCCAGGGAATAGAAATAAACTTGCAGAGAATGAGAGAGAGGAGGAAAAATAATTATTAAAAGGTGCACAATCAGGTTGCTGCCATTATGAGTCACTGTGGCTTGATCTTTTTTGGGACCTTCTGCCATATACTAGTAGAATGAACCTCCAAATTGTCTGTTGAAGGAACACAGGGAGGAGCATTTACCCATTAGTTCTTATGCCCCACTGATCAAGAGTCATCTACGTGTAACTCTCTCACTCATCTAAATTACATATATGTGTCATGAGAGTTCCCACAGGTATCCCATGCATTGAACTCACAGAAGCCCAGAAAGGGAAGCAAGAGATAGAGAATGCTCCAAAGGTGAGTGCTGACAGGGTATATGTAAATTTGGCCAGTAGTTACAATAAGGATCTGAAGTGGGAATCAGAAATTGTCCAATACACTTTCTTTCCAATATTATGAACTAATCTCTTCCCTACCCCTCTCCCAGGTAGAGATAAGTAGCTCAGAGACATATGTTTCGGTATCTCATGATTAATATTTTGTGGGTAATACTGATTCTGGAAAGCAAATAGATAAAAAGAAAGACTATGAAAAAAAAATTGAGAAAGAAACCAAATGGATGTGCAGGCAGAAATAATAAGTCATACATACACATACAAAACACGGGAAAATATACAGAAAGTAAGAGGGCACAGGAAAAATACATCTCAGAGTTATTATCTAGAAGTAGTGGGAAGGATTTGGAACCAAGGAAGTAAGGTATTTTTTATTGAGTAGCCTGGGTAATTCAAGTGACTGCAGAGTCTGATGAGATAGGGTACTATCTATGTGGGTATACTTCACATGGAGACAGTGGTTAATGGTTGGCGAAAGAGATTGGTGGTTTTATTAGAACATAGAGAAAAGGGGTTTTGAGTGGAAATAAACATATCCTTATTTCATGCACAGCTTTAACACAGAGAATTGAGAATAGGCACACAAAAGCAGTCTGCATGAGCCCTGGCCCGTTTGGCTCAGTGGATAGATAGAGCGTAGGCTTGCAGACTGAAACGTCCCAGGTTCGATTCTGGTCGGGGGCATGTAACTTGGTTGCGGGCACATCCCCATTGGGGGGTGTGCAGGAGGCAGCTGATCGATGTTTCTCTCTCATCGATGTTTCTAGCTCTCTATCCCACTCCCTTTCTCTTTGTAAAAAATCAATAAAACATATTTTAAAAAGAAAAAAAAGCAGTCTGCGTGAGGAACAGCCTGAAGGAAACATTCATGGTTAATTTTGATCCTAATGTCTCTCAGAATTCTAATTTATATGTGTCTCAGGCCAACAATGATATATGAAGTTAAGCCAAAATAACTGTAATTCAGAGTGTGTCAGAATTTCTAGACTGAGATTAATTGGTGAATCAATTGTTTAGCAAAGTATATCCATAGAACAATAGTCATAATAGATCTAGTACATGCTTTAAAGTAAAAAAAGGGTATTCTGGCAAAGTACATCATAGCAAATATACTGTCCTTAAGAATCGCACTGGACACAAAAATGTAAAGACTTTGAAAAATCTCAAAGGATTAAACCAAGTACATTTTGTTAAGTAATGGTGACCCAAATTTATTGGCAAGTACAACAGAATTTTAGAAATGCTGCAGGTAGACAAAATGTTTCACATTTCAGTAAGCTTTTTTACAAAGTATTTTATGGTATTCTTGTAAATATGATGATGATATATTGATCAGGCTTTAGCAAAATTGGGTCAGCTTGTGGCAGTGGAATTATTCTTCTCAGGATATTGACTAATGGGTCATGGCCAACACAAATGAGTTCCCTGGTGGCACGATACAGAGCTCTGTCCTTGGCACTGCCATGCTTAACCTGTTTATAAATAACTCAGATAATTATCAGAAAGGCATACCTTTCAATTTTTTTAAAAGATTAATGTAGCAAGGTGGAGTTAATCCTCTACTATACTCTGAGTGTTGTGGAAGAAACTGTGTTTTGGATCAGATACACCTGGGTTCAGTCTTTAGCTTTGCTATTTATTGTCTTTGTGACCTTTGTCAAATTACTAGCCTTGTAGAGTCTCTGTTTTCTAAGAAATAAATAAATATGAAAGTAATTATATTAAAGATAGTAAATGAAATGTGGAAAGTAAAATCCTTTACTCATTTATTGGTTATAGGAAATGCTATGTTAGCACCAAGAGTCTAATTAACTTGATGTATTATAATAAAAGAGGCATATTTTAAAATTTATACATGTAAAATTTATTTTAAAAATCCACTATATAGGTATATAAAACAAACTTGAATTTACCTGAATTATACTTATTATGCTAGACTTAGGGAATTAAATTGATAGCCAGCTCAATATGAGGCAGAAATATAAATGCAACTTCTCTGAATTAATACAATCTGGGCAGCAATTGTAAAAAGTTAATGTCCACCCTAGCCGGTTTGGCTCATTGGATAGAACATGGACTTAAGGACTGAAGGGTCCTGGGTTCAATTCCTGTCAAGGGCACACACCTTGGTTGCAGACTCTATCCCCAGCCCTGGTTGGGGCACATGTGGGAAGCAACCAATTGATGTGTCTCTCTCACATGGATGTTTCTCTCTCTGTCTCTCCCCCTCCCTTCCACTCTCTCTACAAATCAATGGAAAAATATTCTCAGGTGGGGATTAACAAAAGTGAAATAAAATTTGGTTGTGTAATAAAAACAACAATGTCCAGATCAAGGCAAATATTCACTCTACTATTCTCTTCTCTTGCCTACTACCATGTCTGGATCATTCTGTCTGGCTCAAGGACAACACTGACAATGTCTAGCATAATCATAAAAAGATGACTTGGTTGGAAAACATTTTATTAAGACAGTGATAGAGACTACACAAGGGGTCTGGTGCAGTTAAGCTAGCAGGTTATTTGAAGGGTGACCTTCTGAAACAGGGACTCTATGCTCATGTTCTTAGTGTTTCACAGGGCAGGAAGGTGGGTAGGAAGATTTGGAAACAAATCTGACTGAATATAAAAAGAAATGGATCTTCGCATTTCTAGAAATTAAAAAAAAAGAAACAATCTTACTCACAGAGAATTGAGTTTCACTATTATTACAAGTCCAGGGCTGAGATTATCACCAAAACAGTTTCCAACGCAAACATTCTCGGACCTAAGAAAGTAAATGTGAGAGAAAGATAAAGGGGGGAAAGTTGTCTCTAACTCTATCTAACAAATTTGGTTGAATGGGACAGGACTTTTGTTGTTGCCTTTGGGATTGTTTTATTTTTATTCTTTCCCCTCTTTCTTCAGTTTTTTGTCTTTGTTGTATGTTTAACATCTTCGTGGTTACCCATTCCTTCATTCAGCATTTGTTTCTTAGACTCCAGTTTTGTGCTACAGGAAATGAAAGCAGTCAGGATTTTACATAGCCAACAAACTCCTATAGGCCCACAGGTTGTTGTGAGAAGGTCTCTGTATATCACTTACCCAAAGATTCATTTCTTAAAACTATGCAGACTTTTACCTGGACACATGAATAGTGGTGATCTGTCTGGTGTTAACTAGAAAGGCAAGCACTGTGGCCCATGACTGGTTCATGGAATCAGGCACATTGAGAACAATCACTAATTTTTTAAAAAATATCTGTGTCTGGGTTTTAATTATTCTTATTATGGAACTAGTATGTGGGTCATTATAGATAATATAAAAATGGAAAGGAGAAAATAAATATCAATAATACTCCCTAATTCTGGTCATATTTGTTGTGAGATAGGTCTTACTAATCAAGTCATAAATAAAAAGCCTTCAATATAATGAAAAACAAAAGCAAATAATAATGGCTAACAATTAATCCTCATTACAACTTAAGATAGCCAATATTATTAGTCTCATTTTAGAAAAGAGATAAAACTGAAGCTCAGAGAGTCAAGCACTTTGCATATGGTCACACAGGCAGTAAGTGGCAGAGCCAAATTTGACCACATAAAGTTTACAGCAGAGCATGTGCTAAACCGGTATGTTTCATTGAAACAAAAGTCACCCTTGGAAAGTTTATATACAAGGAGTAGGAAGGAAAACAAGCAAAGTTCACTCTGTGTATTTTAGGAAAATATTCATTTTTAAAATATATAAAGACCTTCAATAAAGTAATAAAATACAGATATATCTTCCTTATTTTTTTAAAAAAGGAATGAATAAGATTAGGTAATTTAAGAAGAAATACAAATATATACAAGCATATTAATGTTCTTATTAATGAGGAAAACATACATTTTAAAAATGAAGGGTTATTTTTTTTCTTCTTATCAAAATGGCACAATTTAAAGGAGTATTAATAGCCCTAGTCAGTTTGGCTCACTGGTTAGAGCCTTAGCTCATGCACAGAAGGGTCTCAGGTTTGATTCCTTGTCACAGGTGTGTGCCATACCTGGGTTGTAGGTTTGATCTCTAGCCCTGGTCGGAGCACATGCAGGAGACAACCAATCAATGTGTCTCTCCCACACTGATGTCTCTCTCTCTCTCTCTCTCTCTCTCTCTCTCTCTCTCCCACCCTCTCACCCCTCCCTCCCTTCAACTCTCTCTAAAAATAAATGAAAAAAATTATCCTCAGGTGAGGATTAAAAAATTTAAATAAAAAGAATGGAAGAGTAATAATAACTAACATTGGCAAATTTGTGGGAAATAAACATTCTTATACAATATAAATAGACCAACCTTTTTCAGAAGGAAGTGCAGCATTATTAATTTCTAAAATATAAAATTTATATTCTTTGACAGTTTTAAGACATTGTGTTATAGAAACACACATGTACAAAAAATATACACTAATGAATATCTTTATAGCACTGTTTTTAATAGTAAAAAATATGGCAAGAGCTCTGGTGTCTATCAAAGGAATATGTTCATGTTGTGATGATAATAATAGCTGTTAATACTTATGAAAGCTTTGTTGCATCACATACTCTGCCAATATTTTTGTGGGCATTATTTTATCTAATTACAATGAGTATTAGCCATCAGATATTAATGCACTAATTTATATATATGTAGAAACTGAGTCATAGAAAGGCTAACTAGTTTGTCAGAATTCACATAGCATGAAAATGAGGAACCAGGATTTGGCCCCATATGCTGTACTTATATATATATTTACTAGAGGCCCAATGTACAAAATTTGTGCAAGGGTAGACCTTTGCAACCCAGGCTGCCAGGGCCTTTGCAGTCCCAGCTGCCTGACAGCCCTGGCTGCCTTGTGGCCCCGGCTACCTCACAGCCTTGCCCCCACCTGCACCCGCCTTGGTCTGGAGCTGCCGGCATCCACTGCCACAACCCCTGGTTCCCTGGTTACGTGGAGCCCCCCAGTTGATTGCCCCACAGAGAGTGGCCTGGGCCTCCCTCTTTGGAGCAATTGTGGAGCCCCCTCCCCCACATCGATTGTCCCCTGGCTGGTGGCCTGGGCCTCCCTCTGCAGGGCGATCGATCGTGGAGCACCCCCTCCCCCCCGGCCCCCATCAATCGCCCAGCAGAGGGTGGCCTGGGCCTTCCTCTTTGAGGCAATTGGAGAGCCCCCCGATTGATTGCCCCGCTGGCCAGTGTCCTGGCTTCCCTCTGTCGGGCGATCGTGGGATGATGGCTGCTCTGGTGTCATAGCATGGTCGTCTGGAAGGCATCCAGAAGGTCATCCAGATGGTCGTTCTGCTGTTCAGTTTGGTTGATTTGCATATTACGCTTTTATTATTATAGACATGGTCTGGCATTCTTCAAAGTGACCAAAAGAACTAAGGAGTGCTTTGAAGATACAAGTTCAGTGAAGAAAATAAGTTGCTGTGTGTATTCTTGATCAGTCTTTGTTTATGGCTTTATCTGAAGAATTAAAACTTGACCAGTTTTCCTATAGTGGCTCTTAACTTGTTTGCAAGACCCAAAATATGTGACCAAATCTTAAGCTTTCCTAATTTTTACATCTCTTTCTTTTAAATACACAATATGTGTGAATAATTTAATTACTTTTCTTGTGGATCAATTCTAAAAGAATTTTTAATTAAATTGTAGATTTAAGTTTTAACACATATCTATACTAATAAAAGGGTAATATGAAAATTAGACCAGGAAACCTTCCAGACCTTCTGGACGTCCTTTCAGACAAAGCCAGGTAGCGGGGCTGAGGCAGAGGTGGTTAGGGGTGAGCAGGCCAGCGGGGCTGGGGGGGGGGGCAGTTGCAGGCGAGCAGGCTGGAAGGGGGTTGCAGTTGGGGGCGATCAGGCTGGTAGGGGCAGTTGAGGGTGATGAGGCCAGCATACAGAGTGGTTAGGGGCGATCAGGCAGGCAGGCAGGTGAGCGGTTAGGAGCCACTGCCCCCGGATTGTGAGAGGGACGTCCCCCAAGGGGTCCTAGATTGGAGAGGGTGCAGGCTGGGCTGAGGGACATCCTCCCCCCATGCATGAATTTCATGCACTGGGCCACTAGTCTGTTAAATAATTGACCTGATTTATCTAAGTTGTATCATCTTATGTATGTCGGGGATGCTGGTTTTTAGAGCTCCATTGTGTTCTGTCTTTATAGCATGGACTTACACTTTTGTATTGTGTCTATATATGATTATTCTCATAATTTAAAAAATGTATTATGTTTTAGTTATTCTGGAGATTATCTTTCTAATTTAAGGAAATCATAATCAAAAGTTCTCTTTATAAATTTAACACTTTAAACAGCATCCTCTGAATTGAATACCAGAAGAATTATGTTGCTATATTTTGACTTTATCACTCCTGCTTCTTTTCTACTTTCATTAATTTTTATTAGTTTTATTTTATTGATGTTTCTGAGTCTGACACTTCACAAATCTATTTTTTGCAGTGTCTTTTAAAATGTTTTACCCATATTTTATTGGATTGTTTTGTTTTCTTAATGTTGAGTTATAAAATGTCTTTATATGTTCTAGATACAAGTTTTATCAAATATGTACTTAACAGATATTTTCAACCAAAGTGTGTTTACCTTTTCATTTTCTTAGAGTCTTTTATTTAAATTAATCTTTATTGTTCAGATTATTACAGATGTTCCTCTTTTTCCCCCCCATAGTTCCCCTCCACCTGGTTCCCACCCCACCCCATACCCTTACCCCCTGCCACTATCCACATCCATAGGTGTAAGATTTTTGTCCAGTCTCTTCCCTCACCTCCCACATCTCCTTCCTTCCAAGAATTGTCAGTCCACTCCCTTTCTATGCCCCTGATTCTATTATATTCACCAGTTTATTCTGACTTAATTTTAGGTTCACTTGTTGATAGATATTTATTTGTTGTCACTTCGTTGTTCATAATTTTTATCTTTACCTTTTCTTCTTCTTCCTCTTCTTAAAGAATATCCTTCAGAATTTCATATAATCCTGGTTTGGTGGTGATGAACTTTAGCTTTTTCTTGTCTGTGAAGCTCTTTATCTGACCTTCAATTCTGAATGATAGCTTTGCTGGGTAGAATAATCTTGGTTGTAGGGTCTTGCTATTCATCACTTTGAATATTTCTTGCCACTCCCTTCTGGCCTGCATGGTTTCTGTTGAGAAATCAGCTGACAGTCCTATGGGTGCTCCCTTGTAGGTAACTAACTGTTTTTCTCTTGCTGCTTTTAAGATTCTCTCTTTGTCTTTAGCCCTTGGCATTTTAATTATGATGTGTCTTGGTGTGGTCCTCTTTGGATTCCTTTGGTTTGGGGTTTTCTGTGCTTCCTGGACTTGTAAGTCTATTTCTTTCATCAGGTAGGGGAAGTTTTCTGTCATGATTTCTTCTAATAGGCTTTCAATATCTTGCTCTCTCTCTCCTTCTGGCACTCCGATAATTCAGATGTTGGTACATTTGAAGTTGTCCTAGAGGCTCCTTACACTATCTTCATATTTTTGAATTCTTTTTTCGTTTTGCTTTTCCAGATGGGTGTTTTTTGCTTCTTTCTATTTCAAATCTTTGACTTGATTCTTGGGATCCTCTAGTCTGCTGTTGGATCTCTGTATATTATTATTAATTTCAGTTAGTGTATGTTTAATTTCTGACTGGTCCTTTTCCATTTTTTGGCATTCTCATTAAGATCCTTGAAGGTCTCATTAAGATCCTCTAAGGTCTCACTAAGTTCCTCAGAGCTTCGTAGAAGATTCATGAGTAACCTTAGAACTGTGGTTTTGAACTCTATGTCCTCCATTAGTTTGCTTTCCTCCATTTCTTTCATTTTTGACATGTTTCTTTGTCTCCACATTTTTGGCTGACTGTGAGGACCCACTGTGTCTACAGTGGAAGAACTGCTGTGCTGGAGACACCCTTATGGGGTAGGACTTGCTTCAGTGGGGCTTTGGTGCTCACTGAGTCTGCTTCTTGAGTGTGTCCCTTATGGATGTGAGGAGTTGAAATCTAGTATCTGACAAGGAGTACCCTGGCTCCTGGATCTCCAAGTCAACCACTGTGTGAGTCCATCCAGCAGGAGCTATAGTAATGTCAGCAGATTTCTCCTCTTTGTTTGGAGTTTGGAAATTTTGGAGCTCTCTGATCCAGCTGCAGTTTGTTAGGCTGCAAAAGCACAGGTGCTTCCTTTGCGCCACTGGCACAGCTTGGGTGGGGATGCAAATTGTGTTGGGCAGGGTCTTAGAGAATCATCAAGGCGGAGCAAACAGCAATGGTTGTCATCAGCGTCTCGGTGATGCCTCGGGACTCCGACTCCACGTCTTCGTGACTTCTCCGACTCCGCATCTCTGCTTCCCGAGTCCCGCACCCCCACGGCAACAATGATCCCTGCGAGCAGCTCTGCGAGAAAGTCACCCTCGCTTTCTGACCCGTTGCAAGACAGTCCAGTTTCTCCCCGTATGAGTCTGGGACCCCAGAGTCTCGCTGTAAATGAGTTCAGTGCATTCAAGAGCTAATATCCCCTTCCGATTGAAAAAAACCGTGCACCCAGGTGCAGCCGCCTCACGCGCGTGCCTCCGTACATCTGTTCTTGGCGCCTCTGCACCTCCTACTCAGTCTCAATGTGCTTTTTTCTTTCCTTCTAGTTGTAGAACTTCCACTTGGTCAGCTTTCCCGTGGTTCTGGATGATAGCTGTTTTGTCTTATAGTTGTAGTTTTAATGTTGTTGTGGGGGGCAGCACATACAGGTTTGTACCTTATGCCGCCATCTTGGTACAACACCGCTGAGTCCCTTAGAGTCTTCAATGAGCAAATTTTAAAAAATTTTGATTAAGTCCAACTTATCTATTTTTTTTTTCTTTCATGAATGGTGCTTTTTGTAACCTATGCAGGAAATCTTGCATAGGGTACAAATTTTGAAGATATTATTAAATTTTCTTCAGTAAGTGTTACAGTTTCTGCTTTTGGTTCTTGGTATCTTAAATGTTTTGTTGTTGTTTTTAAATCAGGCATGGAAGTTGAATTTTCTTCTAATAGCTCTCTAAATCTTTTCAGGTAATCAAAAATAGTTAATTGTGTTTAGAAGGAAGCTCTTGTTCCAAGTTTTGATAATGTATTTTGTGTGTGTGTGCTGAGAATTTTTTGACGTCTTTTCCCAGTGTTTAGGCATTTGGTTTATTTGTTTAGATTTGTTTATTTAAATAAATTTCTTACATAGTATATTTTAACATGAGTAGATATTCAGTGTGTTTTAATCCCTGTCCATATGTTTTCTATTAGAAACTTCTTTGTCAAATGTTAAGCTGGAGATCTTAATGGTATATTCATCCCCTAGGCAAGTATCCCTTATCTGTGGGTATCCCTGAATCACTTCCTATTTTCCATATTCTACAAAGAAAACCAATTCCTAAATAACCTAAAATATTCTGTAGTTCTTTAGTCAATCTATTAATGCACTAATTGAACAAATATGTATGAAATGCCTGTTGTGTTTTAGGCATAGTGTTATGGATTAAAGATACAGCAAAACATACACTGTCTCTACACTATGGGACTAATATTTTAGTGTGAAACATTAAATAATCAATTATGTTATTTATTTAATTGTAATTTGAAGGGATCTATGAAAACCATGTATAAGGTGCTAAAGTGAGCTTTTCACAGTGGGCATGACTTGGTGGGAAAAGATCAGGAAATACTTTTTTGAAAATATGTTGTTTCCTTAAAGTAAGTTGGGAGCCTTTGTGGGAGAAGAAACAAAGCAAACAAATTACTCCTCTAAATAAATGACTTTTCAAACTTCAGTCTACTAAGCCTCTCTCCTTTGGGTTCTAAATTCTGCCTCCATCAAATTTTGTTCCTTGATGCATTACAGAAGATTCCAGTCTTGAAATGGGGTTTGGGAAATATTTTTAAGAGTACATATCTGAACCTGCATCATATTGCTATTCACCTCTACTTGCAGAAGGGATTCTTATTGAAGACATCTACACCTCTTTGCCTCAGAGGTTATTTTTTTGTTTTTTGTTTTTGTTTTTTTCGGGTGGAGGGAGCATGCACAGTTCAAGTAAGGGCAGCTGGAAGTGCCAGGAGTTAATACCCTAGGGTGTACTTTTCAGCCAATGAGTGCCAAGAATAAATAACAGAGCCTCCTTGTCCCTCAGTTGGGAAATCTCTAAGGGGTACTTTAAACCCTATTCTAGTGTATTCCAGAGGGAATGAGTTGTAGCTTTCTTTATGATGCAACCTTTATAGACATGGCTACTTCCATGTCTCATTTCCCAATTTTCCTTCCAGTATTTCCTGAAACTATCTCCCAAATAGATTACTTCTTTTTATCCCTGAGGAAACCAAATGAAGCAGGCCAGTTGCTACTGCAGATAGTTCCTGGAAACAGATCCTTAGAATAGGATATTTGAATTAGATTATTGTCTTGAGGAGCTAATGTTTTTAATTTTGGCAAAGTTCCAATGATTGTTTTTCTTTTAAGATTTTTTTTTTTTGGAATTTGTTTATTTACCCCAGTGTTTCAAAGATATGTTTCCATGTTTTTTCCTAAGAGCTTTATACTTTTGGATTTTATGCTTAAGTATTCACGCTGCCTTGAGCTTATTTTTGGGTAGGGTGTGATGCATATGTTGCCGTACCCCCTGTTGAAATGACTATCCTATACCTTTTAGGTTGCTTTGACTTCTTGGTAAAAATTCTTTTGACCATATTTGTGTGAGTTTATTTCTGGGTTCTCTCTTATGCTACATGTTTCTCCATTTGTTTATATTTACACTAATCTCACACACATTAAAATTTAAGTGTTACAGTAAGAATTAAAATCAGATCATATAAGTCCTCTATAACTGACTTGTTTGTCAAGAAAGTTTTGACAATTTTAGATGCTTTATATTTTTGTAAATATTATCATTATATTATTAATTCCCAACAAAAATATATATACCATTTCTTTTATAAAGCAATTTAGATAAAATTATCATATTTAAAATAATGCTTCTTTCTACATGTATACATGGTATAATCCCTCTTTTTACTTCATAATTATAATCTCTCAACAATGTTTTGTAGTTGTTAATGTAGAGTTCTTGTATATTTTATTAAATTTGTCCTTATAAGTGGTTTATAATTTTGTAGTATCTATTTTTGAAGTTTATTTTTTAGCATTTTTGTTGCCAGTATATTGAAATACAATAACTTTTTGTATGCTGACCTTATGTTCTGAGGCCTTTCTGATTTTATGTATTAGGTTTAGTGTTTTTGTAGATTTCTTCACATATTTCTATAAACAATCATGTTTTCTGCAAGTGAACTTTTATTTCTCTTTTCCCCAATTTTATACATTTTATTATTATTACTTGACTATTTTTATAGGGTCTCTAGTAATAAATTGAATAGAAAGAATGCAAGTGGACATCTTTGTGTCATCTCATTTTCGGTTTAGGGCAAAAGTATTCATAATTTTGTCATTAAAAATGTTAGCTGTACATTTTTAATGGGTACCGATTGTCACATTCAAGAAATTTTTTGTTGTTGTTGCTAGATGGCTAAGTGATTTTATCATAAATAGGTGTAGATTTGGTTAAATGACTTTCTCTACACCTGTTGAGATAATAGTATAATATTTCTCCTTTATTAAATATGATGGATTATATTTATTGGCACTTAAATATCAAATAAAGTTCATTCCTAGGTACACTCCTCTGGCCATGATTTATTATGTTGTTTTATATATATTGCAGAATTTGATTAGCTTAGACTTTGTAAGGGATTTTCTATATTTATGTGGGATATTGGTCTATTATTGTTTTTTTTTTTTAACTCAAATGAACTTTTCAGACATTTTAATATTAATCTGGACTCATAAAATGAATTGAGATATTTTATGAGCTATTATGCCTGTCATTGTATCTATAGTCATATTGAGAATATTTTCTATCACAAATTCAATTCGTTCCTAAATCCTTTTGTATTTGTCTTGATGATTTTCATTTTTGTTCAGTAATGTTCATTTCATTTACATTGCTAATTTATCACTATCAAGTTATTCCTAATTTTTTTTAGTGCCTATAGGATCTGTAGTGATGGCTCATTTTTTATTCTAGATGTTAGTAATTTATATTTCTTTTTTATTTCTTGATCATTCTTGCAAGGTTTATCATTTTATTAGACATTTCAAAGAAGAAAATTCAGCTTTGTTTATTTTCTCCAAGTTTTTATTTTTACTTTTATCTCTATTTCTTTTACCTCCTATATACTTTATATTTTCTTCTTTTTCTCTTAACATCTATACCCGAATGAAACTGTAGCCCACAGTCCAGGTATCTGTTTTTGTAAATAAAGTATTTGGAACACAGACATATTCTGTCACTTATGTATTGTTTATGGCTGTATTTGCTTTACAATAGCAGAGTTGAGTAATTAATATAAAGACGATTGGCCAATAAGCTAAAATATCTATTCTCTAGCCCCTTAAGGAAAAGTTTGCAAGTTTCTGGGTTAGATCACTAACTTTATGTATTTCTTTTAAATATAAACTTCCAAAGATCTGAAATATTCTTTAAGCATCACTATAGTTACACCCTACAAATTTGATGATGTACTTTTTTTTTCATCTCGAAGTATTTTTTATTTCTCTGTAGGACCTGGCAAAGTGTTTTAGCTTGATGTATATTATAAGAGCACTTTAAAATAATGTATATTCTGTAGATGTTAAATATAATGTTCCTTAAACTTATATTTGGCTAATTTGATAATATGATTCAAATTTTCTATATACTTACCTGCTATTTTTCTATTTTTAATTACTGAGATAGGAATATTAAAGTATTCACGTATGATTGTATATTTGCCTATTTTTCCATTAGGAACTGTCAACTTTTGCTTCATATACTTTGAAACTCTCTAATTAGATTCATGAAGATTTAGTATTTTTATGACTCTTTGATGAATTGCTACTTTATTATTGTAACTACTTTCCTTATCTCTGGTAATAGTTCTTGTTCGTAGCCACACTAGCTTTTTTATTATTGGTATTTGTAGTATACCTGATTCCATACTTCCTGCCTATCTGTATTTTTCTATCTCTAATTTTATATTTGAGATGCCTCTCTTTTAAGGAAAATATGATTGGATCTTTCTTTCTTGCTTGCTTGCTGTTAATGATTCATTCTGAAAATGTCTACTAGGTATAGTTGGAGTACTTAACTCATTTACTTTTTTTACATTTATCTTTACGTAATCCACTTACTTTTAATGTTAAATGTTAATATTTTTTGTTTAAGTTTAACAACTGGATATTTGTTTTATATCTGTTTCATTTCTTCGTTGTTCCTGAAATTCTCATTTTCTGTTTGTTTTTAATTATGTATTTTTGAATATTTTATATTTTTAGGTTTATCTATATTTGTTTGTCTTACTTATCTATTTTTAGTGCTTGCTCTAGAAACTAGACCTTGTATGGTTAAACTATCATAGTCTGTCTTGAAAGAATACAATGCCCTTTTACACACAATGTACAAAACTTACCGTAGTATAATTTTACTTAGTACCCGATCCTCACTGATATTTTTGTAATATATTTACAACTACATATTGTGACCCCCCACAAAACAATGTTATTACTATTTAGCTTGAAAAACTTTTTTTGGCATTGTATGTTACAGCAGGGCTGGGGTAACGCCACAACTCAGTATCCAGAATTGCCCAGGGCTCGGACTAGATATTGCAGGTTAATTTTATTTTTGGATGAGAATGAAATGCCCATTGTCTTGCTTCTTTTAAAAAAAAAAAACTGTTCCTGTACCTGGTGGGCACTAATTGGAGACATCAGAGCATGTAGCTCAGTAGGATTGTGGGAAGCTAGGAATTCCCGTAAAACACATTGCTGAAGCCAGGCACAGACCATTCAGTTATCCTCTGCTTTAGAAAAAAATTGCTAGGTAATTCTTCACTAATGGAATCCTAGTTTATTTTTAAAGTTATCCACAGAATGTCTGCAGAATGTCCCTTTATATAGTGCTTCTAACTGTACAAGTAGTAATAAACACTGAAAACAGAAAATATGCCCTTCTCTTTCTTATCAAAAGCTACTCTACAATTTGACTTTCTTTTAGTTCTGTCTCTACAAGAGTAGAATAAAATGTCCACTGTTCTCTACTGCTCCCTTCCAACACCTTTTATTGAAAAAGCAAGATGTCTTTTTGCCTGCAGTCTAAATAATTTCCATTTTTAAAAACTTTTAACTAGAGGTCCTGCTTTCTTACCTTTTGGAAATTTTTCTATTCTCCCATTGTGTGTGTGTGTGTGTGTGTGTGTATAATTTTTTTAATGGCAAGCAATCCTAACTCATCCTATTATAAGCTACTTTTGATGAGATTCTATACTATTGGAAACTAAAAGATAAAATAAGTCTATGAAACCAAATAATAGACTTTCTGAGGTTCTGTTCAGGGTGGAGGTGAAAGTCATATCTGCGTATCAAGGCCATAGCAACTTGAGCAAAGAAACAGCAAGATGCTGCAGTTGTCTTACAGGTTTATTAATGTACTGAATTACATTTATGAAGGCATTACAAAGTTACAAACAGTTAAAATATAACAGTGCAGAGTGGTCCATCCCAGATACTCAATATATAACCATTTTATTACTGCAAAGGACCAACATTACAATTAACTAAGGAAACAGGGTACATATAAGTTGTTTCGAAACCAAAAACAAACAAACAAACAAAAAAAAAACTACAAAAGGTCAATTTTCTGGACTAGATTAAAAGTTTATTCTTATAAGTCATAAATAATTGTACACCCATTAAAACATTGTACATGAGCTCATAAAGATACTCTGTACACACTACATATACCTTATAGAATGAATCTTTAGTGCAATAAATGTGAGTTTATCCCTTTATATAGTGCTTTATCCCGTTTTAGTTTTACCTGTGCATAATGAAGAAATTCAAGTTTAAAAATTACAAGAATGGTTTTATATATTTAGCAATATTTCTGTCAGAAAGATCTTGCTATCCTGTCCATTGATCATTTTTAATTCCACCCCAACATCAGTCTCGCTGATGCATGTCTACCTCTGGACTTGTTCTCTCAAGCTTCATTTCCTTCTGCCAGCATAAATCTCCTCAGATGGATGACAGCATGTTACCTTGTCTCTTATCTTTCTGTTTTGCACACACAAATGCATTCCCATGTCTTAAGGGGAAGCTACGATGACAGATTATAGGGCGATGATATCATTTTGTAATTCAACATCATTGTTTCTAAGAGTCTAACATTTATCTGCAGTACTCTTTGAAGAGATTGCTTGCTGTTAGCATTGACTCAACTATTTCTTCTTAGGAATAGAGAAAATTCTAGGATTATTAATCTTCAAATCCATTTCTTAAAAGCTTTGTTTTCAGCAAATTCAAATTATATTTTGAAGCATTTTCTTCTTACCTTTCAAACTGTTCAGTGTTTAAGGAAAATATAATCAATAGCTACTCTTCCTACGTCAACTTTAAATCAATATGCTTAAATACTCAATTATATAAATAACGTTATTAGTCTTATTTGTGATTTTTAACAAAATCCCCCGAAAATCACTTATAATGCACTACCAGTTAATTTTTAAACTTAAATTATGAAATTCTTAATTTTGTTAAAAAGATTGTGTATGTAGTAGGATGTTGACTTTGACTATTTGATAAATTTTCTGTTTATTGTAATCTTTCCTGAAAAATATCGCTGTGTCTAAAGGGTGACTAAAACTCCAGAAATTAGTGTTTCAGTACTGAACTTATTCAGTAATTCATCCTAGATATTCACATGATCTTGGCAGTGATGAAGTACATATCCTTAGGGATCAATTTTCATGCTTTAAGGAGCTTAATGAGACAAATATATAAGGTAGACAATTGAACAAAGCCCCGTATTTTCAATTCTAGACTTAGCTACCTATTACATCCCAGCACAGATATTGTTCTATGCCTGATAGACACCTGACTTTAGCCCTGAAGAGAAGAGGAGAATAGTGCAGGTTGAATGAAAAAGAGATGCCCAGCTCAAATCCTCTGGTCCTCAAGTCAACAGGGCAGATAACTACCTGGCCCTCTTCCCTTGCTCAAATAACTGCTTCACTCTTGTAATGGCAATATAGTTCTCAACTCTTACCAGTAGTGTGGAGCCACAGGAGGCCATGTCTGCAGGTACTGCAATTAGGAAAATAAATATATATTTAGCTCCCTGGTAATAAACTTCCTTTTTGACATGTGAACCTATATTTCACCTTTCAGACCACCAAATTTATTTTTACTGGTATAATGGAGTAGGCATTTGGCTTTGCCATTTTAAGCTACAACCAACTTTTAAATTGTATAAATGCCTAATATTTGTTTTATACCATTTCTATGGCTTCTAGGTATCTGTCACTTTTTTCTGGGGGACATATTTTTTGCTTCATAAAAAATATTTCAAATTATAGTGATTTGTCTTTGCTTGCATATTTTTAACTTATGATCTTTAAAACGAGTATTTTCTTTCTCTTCATATAGAAGGCATTTATTTCTACACTTAAGGACAGCTGATTAATAAACTGCAACACTACTTCTGTCTTGCTTTCTAAATGGGATAACAGGTTCCAGGGACTGGGTTCTTTAAAATGATGGCTTTCCCTGTGTGTTTTGAGGGCAATAGGGTAGGGGGTTTTAACTCCTTTTGGATAAAAAGTGTCATTCTTTCTTGGGCCAAGCTGAAATTATTATCTCAAACCATGAAATTTTCAGATATAATATTATAATACTACTAGTGGCCTGGTGCATGAAGTTTGTGCATGGGTGGGGGGGTGTCCCTCATCCCAGCCTGCACCCTCTCCAATCTGGGACCCCTCAGGGGATGTCCAACTGCCGGTCCACAGGGATCAGACCTAAACCAGCAGTCAGACATCCCTCTCACAATCTGGGACTACTGGCTCCTAACCACTCACCTGTCTGCCTCCCAAATTGCCCCTAACCACTCTGCATTCTGGCCTTTTTTTCCCCAACTGCCCCCCCACCCCTGCCAGCCTGCTCACTCCCAACTGCCCACACCTACTGGCCTGCTCGCCCCGAACTGCCCACCCCTGCTGGCCTGCTCGCCCCCAACTGCCCTCCCCTGCTGGCCTCATGGCCCCCAACTGCCCTCCCTTGCCGGCCTCATGGCCCCCAACTGCCCTCCCCTGCCGGCCTCATGGCCCCCAACTGCCCTCCCCAGAAGGTCTTCCAGTCTAATTAGCATATTACCCTCTTATTAGTATAGACTAGAGGCCCGGTGAACAAAAATTTGTGCACTCGGGGAGAGGGGATCCCTCAGCCCGGCCTGTGCCCTCTTGCAGTCTGGGACCCCTTGGGAGATAACGACCGGCTGGCTTAGGCCTGCTCCTGGGTAGCAGAGGGCAGGCCTAATCCCTAAGTGCAGCCCCTGGTTAGGCTCAGAGCAGGGCCGATTGGGGAGTTGGGGCGTCGCCCCCCTGTCATGCACAGAGCAGGCCGGATTGGGAGGTTGCGATGCCACCCTCAGTCACGCTCATGGTAGGGCTGATTGGGGGGTTGGGGGCCGCCCCCAGTCACACTCAAGGCAGGGTCGATGGGGAGGTTGCAGCGCCACCCCTGTCATGCACAGAGCAGGGCCAATCAGGGGGGGTTGGGGCTCCGTACCCTGTCACGCACAGAGCAGGGCCGATCAGGGGGTTGGGGAGCTCCCCCCTGTCATGCACAGAGCAGGGTCGATCAGGGGGTTGGGGAGCTTCCCCCTGTCATGCACAGAGCAGGGCCCATCAGGGGGCTGAGGAGCTGCCCCCTGTCACACACAGAGCAGGGCCAATCAGGGGGTTGGGGCGCCACCACTGTCACACTCAGGGCAGGGCCGATGGGGAGGTTATGGCTCTACCCCGTCATACACGGAGCAGGGCCTGTGGGGTGGGGGGGTTGGGGCGCCGCATCCTGTCACTCAGAGCCACAGGGTGATCAGGGGGTTGGGGAGCTCCCCCTATCAGGCACAGAGCAGGGCCAATCAGGGGGTTGGGGCGCCTTCCCGTCAGGAACAGAGCAGGGCCGATAGAGAGGTTGTGGCCCCGCCCCCTGTCATACACAGAGCCGCAGGGCGATCAGGGGGTTTGGGCGCTGCCCCCTGTCACGCTGATTCCGGTGCCGGGAGGCCTCTCGGCTCCGCTGATCCCGGTGCTGGAAGGCATATTACCCTTTTACTATATAGGATAGAGGCCTGGTGCACGGGTGGGGCTGGCTGGTTTGCCCTGAAGGGTGTCCTGGATCAGGGTGGGGGTCCCCACTAGGGTGCCTGGCCAGCCTGGGTGAGGAGCTGAGGGCTGTTTTCAGGCTGGGACTGAAGCTCCCAACTGTTCCTTTTTTTCTTTATTTTTTTTTATTCTGGGCCAGCTTTGGCTCTGGCTCCAGCTCTGAGGCCTCAGCTGCTGAAAGTAGGTATCTGGTTTGTTTAGGTTCTATAATCGAAACTCTTTATCAACTCCAGCTCTGAGATCCCAGGCGGGCTCGCTGAAAGCAGGTTTCTGGGGTTTTATTTAGCTTCTATATTTGTTACAATGTTTCTTAAACTGCAGGCTCAGAGGCCGGCAAGGCAGGTGGGGAACGTTGGTTTCCTCCGTCACTGAAGCAAGCAAGCCTCATGTTAGTTTCAAGCTGCCTGGCTGCCGGCCGCCATCTTGGCTGGCAGTTAATTTGCATATCTCGCTGATTAGCCAATGGGAAGGGTTGCGGTTGTACGCCAATTACCATGTTTCTCTTTTATTAGATAGGATAATACTGTTAAATATTTCCATGCCCCCATAGCCCAGTGCAGCCCACCCTCCATAGCAGCCCTGGGAGGTCAGTATTGTCAAACTCCTGTGCACCAGAGATTAGGAACCTGAGAAGGAGAGCAGTTAAGAGACCTTTCCAAGGTTAATCTGCTGGGAAGGATCTGTGTTTGAGCCCAGAGCTTTTTCCTATAAAACTCTCCACTCAATTTAGGTGATTGCAGTATTTTGGTTTTGTGTGTGGAATATGACACCTTCCTTTGTAAAAAGTGGGAAAGACCAGATCAAAGACATTGAACTAAAGGGTAATTATCTCTTTAGCAAATATAGTCCCTTTTCTGTAATATAATAGTTATGTAAAAATAAACCAACCTCCTAGGGACCAGACATCTGCTCCTTAATCAGATGTGTTCTTGTTTGGGCCACATAAGGTGGGGGTTGGGAACAGACTGTTAAAGACTCTAAGCTGTAACAGAAATTGAATGATAACTTATCCTGCCTAGGCTACATACATTTAATTGCTTAGTTCTAAGCAAAATTCAAGGGGAAATAAGGCTAATTCCTTTGTAAAAATTCCAAGGCAACAAATCTTTGTATTCAGAAAAAGCTTCTCATGTTCCAAATTTCCACAGATGTCTCTTATCTGAGAAGGCCATTCCATTTTGTTTTTCCAAGTTTCTACATTTTCCTCCTGCTTCTGTATTTGCTGGCAAATGCATAAAGTTATAACAACCAATCCCAACATTCTTTCTCCCTCTCCCTCTCTTTCCCCCTTCCTCTCCTCCTTTCCCTCCATCTCCCTCGCCCTCCCTCCCTTCCTCTCTCTTTCCTATGTAATAATAGCACTTCTCTAGAGTGAGCTATTATATTCTGGATGATCTCATCTACAGGTGACATTATGTGGAGAATTAGCAAGGAAATATTTAGATTTTTTTATCCATGAAAGACTGAAAACTTCAAAGAAGCATATTAAATTTTGATAAACTTTAATGTTTATATTTCTTAATTTGTAATTTTATACTTCTAACCACATTGTATTTAGCCATAGCTTTCACCAGAAAAGGGCTTATCAGACAACAGTTTGCATCCATTTATGTTCAGAGGTACATTTGGGAGAAAAAATTTTAGAAAGTTTAGTTTAAGAAATATTTTTAAAAATTATCATAGTTCTGAAATCAAACAGGTTCTGAAGGAAATTAAGGATAAGTTGTTGTTTTTTAATTAGACCTCTATGATCATAGTTCAACATGCATTACAAATGAAAGTGTTCTGATTTTATACTTTCCTAAGTTAGTATCAAGGTGAATGGTTTGGCTGTCAATGTATGTACATCTGTCTTTACCATTCCTAGGAATCATGCGTATACACACCTGCTAAAAACTAGATGCCAAGACCTCTCATATGAAAAGATTAGAGCTATTTTGACTGAGAACAAAGCAACAAACCCCTTTTTCCCACCAAAGGATGCATGAAGTGTAATAAATAGAACACTTTTGGGACTTCTTTTTCCCCATGGGCTGTTGTAGTTATTCAATAACATTAAAGTAAAAACAAACGAAAACAGAGTGGCTGAAAACAGAAGGTTAGTAATATAAAAATGATAACAATAATAAAATCTGAGAGTATTTAATAGCAAGACTGGGATGGCAAGTTCTCCCAAAGCAATATCAAATAATTTATAACCACCTAATTTTAATGAGGTGACCTAGAGCACAAAATAGATGATCTGGCATTTAAAAAAATGGTCCCATCAATTCTGAGTCTCTGTAAATGTATCTGTCTATTCAAGAATAAATTGTTAAATATGGATTATCTGTCTCTTTTAGATCTTGGGGATACAGCGGCAGTACCTATTTTCAGAGTTGAGCGTAGTCTAGTGGGAAAGTGGGTAGATAAGATGAATGACATCACTAAGCATTACGTAAGTATTGTACAAAACCTATGAGTAAAGTGCTATGGGAAATTGACTCTGGCTAAAGCATTTGGGAAACACTTACATTGGGCAAGATGGCTTTTATGAATTAGTTTGAAAGTGTCCTTTACAGTCTAAATTCATGAGTTAACTATATCTTTTCCTGAGTGCCTTGTTATGACTATAATCATTATGCCAATCATTTTTCAAAAATCCACAAATTTTAATAGTTAAGTTTCTGTATAATTAAGATTTGGGGACATTTCTATTTTTTAATGAGTATAAATCCTAATTATCTCTTAGATTATAAATTGATAAGCAAAATTTACATTGCTTTCCAGCTTTATTTACCTTCGACATGCTCCAAGACAGCTCATTTAAGGTGTCTCCATTAATTATTAAAAAGTATTAATTAACTAATTGCCTTTAAATTTGGGATGAAGGATAGAGAGAAGTAATAACTTGGTTGAGAGTAAGAAATCCCTATTTCTTCTAGCGGCTCCAGCAGTTTATATGTAGTGATTTGGACAAAATCATGGAATCACATCTTTAAAATGTGAAGTTGGATAGCACATTAAACTAAAAATAAGAAATCTAACATGTGAACAGTTCTATGTAGGCATGTTTTATTATTAACCCAAGAATAGGCCATTCTAATCATGTGATTTTAAAAAATTGTTGCTTCCTTTATTGAGAAAGTGCTTTCCTTCTCTTCTCTTATGAAAACTCCTCCTTCAAGTTTCAGTCCAAGTCCAATCTCTTTTATTGGAATATTTCTGAGTTCACATTGGCTTGCCTCTTAATTGTCTAAACTACACAATTTACATTTATCTTACATTAATTTTTCAGTTATTTAAAATGTACTTGTATCATATATATATATATATATATATATATATATATATATATATATATATATATATATATTTCAGTCTTCTTGTAGGAATAATTTTTTTTAAAGAACAGCACACTGCCCTTTATTAAGCTACAGTACAGACTCCTTAAATCCTTGTTGAAATCATTTGTATTATAATGATCTTGGTGATTTTTATTGAGTTCAACGTTTATTGAATTTCATTCACTATTACCATTCTATTTAAAATCTCTCTATGCTGTGCATGGTATCTAGGAACTATCTGTTCAGTCCCAATTGAATTACTTGGAAGTGGAAAGCAAAGTGCTCAATTAATGTCATGTGGTCTAAGGAACAAGCTATTCTATGTGAAAAGCAAGTAGTGTGCAACACAAGCAATGTTGCTTTTTACCTTTATAAGTACTTTGTAACCAACTTTCTCCATTTTCTGTGAGGGATGATCTAAAGGAAATGGGCTTCTTTTAAAGCCTGGTGCATTTTGGTTGGACATGGGAAAATAACATCTCTTTACCAAAAGACATTTAGCTATAAGTAATCCTCTTTACTATTGAAGAAGGGGGGGTATCTGGGGAACTCTAAACTGAATGCCCATCTGCCCGGAGCTGCTTTTCAGAGTTCTTTGGGAATTTCCTAAATCTTCCCAAATCAATACCCCCTATATTAAACTTTAGTTCCTTGCAAGGATGTTATAATTAATCATGATTAAACCATGGAAGACTGTTGTCACAACTGAGTACAAATAAACTTTGGCAGAATTTACTCCAAATTAAGTCAGTGAAAAGAATAAGCATGTGACTTCCTTACTCTATTCTTCAACTGAAACAACTTTTAAGAATATTTTTTTTATGGCAGCTCAGAATTCTCTGTTCTGCTCTGGTGAGAAGTTGTACCGCTTACACCTTTTGTGAATGTTGTAAAGAAAAAAAACTAAGCAATGGTTATAAAACACTAGAACATTTTAAAGTAGTCTATAGATATTAAGTAACAACCAAATTAATTGTAGAGATTTCAAGAAAGAAAAAACGTATTCAAAGAGTTGAGTATGGATATGAAAGTTTGGCGTAAAGTTGGTTTTGCTATAAAAAAAACTTTTGCATTTACCCATTCTTTAAGTATATAGCACATTTTGCTTATAATCAGCATCAGATAATTGAATAATTGCTTGAAAAATATATGAACCAGGGAAAATTAAGTATTTTTCTTAAGAGTTATTATTCATGATATATTAAAATATTTCTATTTTTTGGCTGATAAACAACAGTATTTGCTCAGACATGTGAAGCCATGTCATGAAAACAAGTAAAAAAAAATCATTCTAACAACAAAAATGATATAACAAATACTCCAATTTGCATTAGCTAACACTAATGAATCATTTTTCTTATTGTATTTTATACCTTCTTCTCAAAAAGCAGAGGTGTGAAATGCTCTCACAATGCATGATTTGTGATTTTCTTCTCTCCCTCTATCAAACTACGTCTATGTCTTGTCCCACCTGTCACTGGTGATGCTCCCAGAGATGCCTGGCGCTCTGGCATAGCAGACACAACAGTCCTCTGGAGTTTTTTTGTATTACCTGATGCCCTGATACCTTTGGCAGCCCACACCTAGTCAGCAAGATCTCATTTCCTCCAGGAATCCTTGCTGTGAGTGATTGACTTCAACAGCTCCAGGACTTGCGTCAATTTAAATTTACCTCTTCCCCGGGGGAGCCCACTTACTGTTGTATCTGCTCAGCTTGCTTGTTACTAGTGCCTAATTGGGGCATTTGGGCCAGAGGTAGGGATGGTGCCACAGGCTCCTGTTTGGGAGCTCTGGCCAGTTTCCCAGGCAGCTGCGAGCTCATCATTCTCTCACACCTGCCCTGTTCCTTCTGCCTTATGGAAAAATCTCCAGGGTACACCTATAGTCAAGCCAGTGAAGTTTTTAGAGCCCTTTGGCAACCTCCATGGCTGATTTGTTTTATGGTCAAATTCTCATGAATGATCTCAGAAGGTAATGCAACAGATGCAGAATGCCAGCGGCTTGGAGCACAAACCCAAATCAGTGACTTTCTCTCCCTGGATCTGCTCATCAGTTAGGGTTAGACGAGGAGTGGTTTCGCTATGAGAGCAGCAGGGCATGATGGAATCCAAACAAGGAGACATAGCTAGTATACTGTTTATAACTTTAATTGACTATGAGGTGCAGGGCTCAGCTGCATCACAGAGCAAAAACCGGAGAATAGTAACTACTGACGGCATCTTCTGAGTCCTGCTTCATGGTTCAGGCTGTTTTCCTTTTTATATCTATTGGCTTTTTATTTCTCTAGACATGTTTTACCTCTTGCCCAAATCTTACCCTTACACAGGAAAGTCTTAGTGTTTTCAGTTTTTTAGGATTTAAAGAAGCTTACATTTAATAAGTAAAAGAAATGATCAGAAACTTGGACAAGCAGAGTAGTTAAGTAGCAGGTGTTACAAGGGAAACATAAACATCTCTTCTTTGAGAAAAGTATACCATTCTGCTTGTTCATTGATTAAATGAGGGCTTTTGTTTCTTTCTTTTTTTAAATTTTGGAAAGACTGTGGAACTTAGGTGCTTCTCCCTCGGTACTAAGTTTCCTGTTGGGGTGAATGCATTCTGATAATGTCGTTAGCCAGTAGTTATTGGCCATTAAGAAAATTCAGTGTAACTAATGTCGTGGAAACTAGAACTATTTTAAAAGATCACATCTCAAATGTAAGTGAAAAATCATTTTCTACTGAAAGATGCAATATATAAATAAGAATATGATTTTGCATTTCTCAAGATCTCAAATGCATATAAATAGAAACTAAAGAAAACAGTGACCCTGGTGGGAAATTATGGGAATTGAAGTAGGTTGCTTCATTGAAAGTTGGCTGTGATAACTCAGCTCCAGCCGACTTGGTCCTAGGATTGCGAATACTTTTTTGTTGCCAAATAAAGACAAAAATTGAGATTTTTCCTTCAATTTTGAAATATGAACATAAAGTTTATTATTTAAAAATATTTTGGTGGGTTATCAGATGGGTCAGTCATTATCCATAAGCTATATGTTTATGACTTTTATCTTAAAACCAGATGGGGAAAAGTTGAGTTCAATTATAAAATTATTATTTATTACTAACTTTTTATAGAGAAATATTATAGTGAGTTACTTCAAGTAACACCTTCAATATGCCCTCATTTGTTTTTATGATATTAAAAAATAAAAATTGCTGTAAAAAGCCCTTTTAGGGGAGCTTAGCTCTGGAGCATAATTTTCTTTTTGCCCTTATTAGAGAAAGGGCATTTTATGTCTACTAAACCTTCTCAAATTGCAATTAATTTTTTTTCTACTCAGCTTCTTTTGCAATGTTCTTCCCATACCATCCCTAGCAAACCTGCCCTGGATGGAGATGAATCTTTCCTTACTCTAGGCAGCTTGGCTACAAGAAGAGAAAACCGTGGGTAGCTATGCACCATCAGTGTTCATGGACTATAACTCTATCAGAAAAGACTTCCCAGTCAATTACTGTCTCTCCCCTCCTTCACAATACACTTCTTATTCCTTCTATGAGATCATTATTAACAGACTTTTCACTGGACTAAATCATGGAATTTTAAGCAATTACAATTTTTGGCGTTCTAAGCCATTTCAAATACACTTGAATGCAACTATTTTTGAATTTAGAAATACACTTGGTTTTGGTATATATTCAGGGAAGATAGGAACTGTCAATTCCATTTTAGCTTTTCTTGACACATCTCACATGATGATCAATATTTATCCTAATAAAGTTTAAAATATTTTAATACGTTTTTATTGATTTTACTGAGAGGAAGGGACAAGGGGAGAGAGATAGAAACATCAATGATGAGAGAGAATCATTGATTTGCTCCTGCATGTCCCCTCCTGGGGATTGAGCTCACATTGCAGGCATGTGCCCTGACTGGGAATCGAACCATGACCCTTTGGTTCATGGGTTGACACTCAACCACTGAGCTATACTGACTGGGCTATCCTAATAAATTTTTCATGCCATTGGGGACGGCTTTCTTTTTTACCCTTATCTACAAATGCACATGCTGTTTACTTACTTCTTATGAACTCCCTTATCTCTACAACAGGGGACTATGACTGCATCGCTAGTAGTTAGTCTGCATATAACCTCTTCTTCCAAAGCATTCTTATTAAAGGAGGTGGGACTATCACCTGTGTAAACATCTTATAGACTGAGAAAACACACTTGCAGGGAAAATTCAGCCAAATACTGACTTTTGTGTTTCTACAGTTCTAGTCATTTCCTTTACCTTGACTTCATCAGCATTCTTAGTTTATCTTCTCTTGGCCAAGCTTACAGTATCTATGAGTTGATAGTGTTTATTTTCAAGACAATTTGAGTTAAATCTTCAGTAATATGTCTTGAGGCAATGTATTAAAAATTTTACAGTCACTAAATATGCTAGTACTACATCTATTGTATTTTCTTTGTGTGATAATTAAAACTCCTGGCAACAAAATCAACTTGGTGGGTATCATGTCATCTCTTTCTCCATATTGTTTCCTTTTTGCTTGGTTATCTTTCAGGTATTCACAAATGGATCTCCCTATGTCTTTCTGATCGTAGAAACTTCCATGATTTACATCACAATAATGCTTGTGATTATATCCTGGACCCTCAGACGTCTCAGAAAACTCTGCCCCCTTAACCTGCAAAGCTCAGATTGACCTTGGCGCACTTCTATATTTAGTGCCACATCATTTTTGAGTTGGAAAACTCATACTGGAAACAATTTTGACTATCAGAACTTGTGCTTAGATTCCTCTATACTCATAAATAATAGCACATAATGCATATAAATCTGTGTGCACAGACTAAAATATAACGTAGGTGATATATGAATTTCAACTACAAGCTTCACCCGGTATGTCTCACTAGAATACATCATTGTAAGAGCTGTCCCTTTGCTCCCTTTCATGGAGGTGACTCCTTTTGAAAACCCTACACACAATCAGCAAGTGACTGTTTGGTCTCTCTGGAGTCCCTCTCACCAGCACACGGAGACTTGTCCCCTTTGTTCAACATGGTTTACAATTTCACACATCTTCAACCATAGCTAATCACCACAAAGCTGAAAGGGGTAGAAGTAAAGTCACATCTGCAGAGCCACAGAAGTTCATTTCAGTGTCTTTCTGTATTCACTCCTGTTTCTCATCCTGTGTTACCATGTTTCAGCACTGAAATGCCAGATTTTAAATATTTCTCTCTCACATTTTTATTCTCTTCTCGAAGCAAGGAACATGTGAATTTAACTGCTTGAATGCCTAATTTGAAGTGACTTGAAGCGGTAGATATTAATGACTTGTAAAATGCCTAAAGCCAGAATAGTTTAAAACTTCTTTTTATTATACAACTTGAGTTTCACTTATACCTGAGAGTCTTTTTTAGTGTTTCAAAAAGGTTCTATTCCCCCACCAAATCTTCATTTATTATTTCTATTTGGTATGTCATCTTCTTAACTTTTAGTGCAAAGAGAATAAGAGCCAAGAACCAAGAGGGTGAACTCCCTTTGTACAGGAGTTTAAATATCAAACCTTCCGCACTTGCAGGCCATGCCTATTCTGGCCAGTGACCTACTTCCAGGTGTGATTGGTAGGCAAGCCCCTTCCCACATCACCTAGACTTTACGGGGCATGTGTCTAAATTGCAGCTTCCCTTTGCTCTGTTTTAGTTATTAATTAATAACCAAGTTATTACAGTGCTACCAACAGGATCTATATTTTTTCTCTGCATATCATTCATGCCTTGTACAAAACCTGACATATTTGGTGCAGGACAAGAACTGTTCAATGAATGTGACTCAATAAAGTGAATCAATGAAAGAATGAAGAAGCTAGAAGCAAATGCAAAGCCCTTTCCTCATCTTTCTGCCCTTGGACACAGTTATACTCAGTTATCTCCAAAGAGTGGGGTAGTTTCTCATCATAAAGATTGTTAGTCCTCACATTCCTCTGTTAACAACAGGCACCAAACCTCAGCCCTACAGAAAGGGTGTTGTGCCTCATGCCTAACACTCACTTTAGGTTTATTTCTGTGCTTGGGCTTGTGTTCCACAGGCAAATTACAGTGTTTGGAAATTGAGATAACCTAGGTAATAAACCTGCTTTTGCTAAAAGATATATTACAGTAAAAATGGAAAATGCCATTAGATAACATTTTTTAAGACAGGCTTGAACTCGCCATTTAATCATTTTGGGGTACCATATGTATGCCCCAAATAACGGATATCACTTTGCTAATAGGTGTATGTCTCTGTCCATCTCTTTTATTATTTTAGCCTCTAATTTCCTTCTGCAGTATCCACAAGTGGTGTTACCTGAACATATGGAGTCCCACACTAGAATCAGTGTTCTCAGTTTCTACCATTGTTAATGACTGATAGAGGCATGTTCATGGAGAACTTTAGTAATAGTGGCCCCAGTATTAGCAATGAACCAATGTAAATAATCGAGTAAAGAGTTCCCTCACTGGTCTCATGCTCCTTGAGGACTTGATGACCTTTCAAGGTTACATCCAGTTCTGTAATTTGATTTCACAAATATTTTGAAATTATGTAGCTGGTAAGCAAAAATCCATAGGAATCTGTTTTTATATCACATAGAGCACCTGCGAGGCTCAGTCATGGCTGGCTGTGCTGTCCAGCTGTGAGAGCTCTGCGTTTGGAGAGGTGGGCAGAATATGCTGCATAGCCAAGTTTTTCATGGGAGGCTCCCGAGTTCTATTTTTATGGCACAGTAGGTTGATACAGTGCTGACACAGGCCCGGAGAAGATGAGATTGTCAATCCTTAAGAAATCAGAAACCAGGGCAGTGCACTAAAGCACTGCAAATGGAAATGGGAAGAGTGGGCCTAAGGAGAATTTAGCCTAAAGGCACAAATCACTCTGCCTTTATCCTCTGATTAGACAGAGAATAACAGTGAATTATAACGAGGCTGCTCCGGAATCTTCATCAGTAATAAGAGTTTTCAGAGTTTTAATACTTTATAAACATAACTAGAGACCTGGGATTTCAAATATACATGGTGGGTCAAAAGTAGGCTTATAGTTCATATGGAAAATAATAAAATGGTAAATCATAATACAAGAATAAACTGTTTCATGTCCTCAAAACTGTAGACCTACTTTTGCCCCACCCGGTATGATTTTACTGTCTTTTAACATTTTATTAGAGTCAGAGTTTAAATCTTTTACATTAGAAACATCATGATGACCTATGTAAACAAAATAACATTTACAGCTATTTATGAAAGAACAGTGACAGATATTGGATCGATTAGGGACTAACACACAAAAGAGAAGCCTTTCTTGGTAATTTTCTCTGCCTGTCACTATTTTAGAGCCAAATATCTTCATCAACTAACGCATGAAAAACAGGAGGAGAGCAGGAACTCAAAAACTATAGAAAGTCTCTGTATATTCATAATTATTGGTAATGGACTGCATACTTATTTCTAAGCTGTTAACCCATTACTTCTGGCTATCATTTAACTTTCCAAATATTTTATTTTGGAGTATTCTCTGGAGGAAATACTACCTTTCTGTTAGGATTTTCAGTTAACACTTGCTAGCTATTTGGATAACACATTCTGAGGATGTGTAACTCAAAATGAAATACTCGAGATTCATTTTTTAAAAAAAATCCTTACCCAAGGATATGTTTTTACTAATTTTAGAGAGAGAGGACAGAAGAGAGAAAGAGAAATATCGTTGTGAGAGAGAAACTGATCTGTTGCCTCCGGTATGGGTCCTGCCTGGGATCCAACCTGCAACCCAGGTATGTGCCTTGACCGGGAATGGAACCCACAACCTTTTGGTGCATGGGGCATGCTCTAACCAACTGAGCCAAATGGCCAGGGTCAGATTCACTTTAGAAACACTTCTGATGATGTCAGTGAGAGTTAACAGGCCTTGGAAAATGGGTGAGTGTTTCTTATAAAGCTAAACATGATTATATAGTTCACAAAGTTGGACAACTATTATCTTGCACTTTGAATTACAATTAGTTCCTTTCATTAAAAAGAATGCTATGAAAAAGGCCCCTTTTCAGGTTGACATGAGGGGGCTCATGGCAGTTTCTTTTGGGACTTGCAATCCCAGAAATACTATATAATGAGATGTCATCTACACTTGCCAAGTGATATTATATGATTTAGCTACAGCTATGGGGAAAGGATGTGAGTGCCTCTTTTTTCCTAGTGAAGAATTTAACGAAAGTTTCTGTAAACTTGGCCAATCGGGCACACTGTACTCTGGTAATGGAATTTCAGTTACTCAATGTTCCACATAAAGACAGCATTCAACATCTTCTTGTCAGGAAACTTTCACGTGGCTGGGAAGAAGGGTCCTTAATGTTGAATGGAAAGGAAATTTTTTCTGACACATTTTGGAAACCAAATTACAGATGACTGCAACCATAATCTCACTAAAAGAGTTTGCCAGAAGCAGTATATACTTGACTTAGTTACTCCATGCTATTCTGGGGATCTGGGGAGTTTGACTAAACCTAAACCACTTTGAAATTCTATGCATCATTTCTTCTTTTAGACTTGTTAGATTCTTATGAAAATAATATTTCACTGAGGGAATATAATTCTTCTTCATGTAGAACTTATTTAAAAAAGGGCAAAGGAATTTTCCAATGAAATAAAAACAAAATAGAGTAGATGAAGAGCAGAAGAGTTAGAACTAGAGAACTTCAGGAGTACCTCAAAGCCTCTGTTATGTGTCCTAACACCTACAAGGGAGAATATTCTAATAGGGACTGGTGAGGATTAAGGACATTTGATTGGACCTTAGTACCAAAGAGGTAAGACATTCTCTGTTTTGAAAGAGAGAGTTAATGATCAGAGCCCAAGGAAGACATGTCTCTTTTTGGATAAACTCTGCTTATCATGAAGTCTTCCACATGGCAATTCAGAATTTACGTAATCATAAAAATATGTCTAAGTGGTTGGTGAATTGATAATTGATTAAAGGCTTACTATTTGAAGAGCTAAGAAAAACCCAGAAGTATAATTTAAACATATAATTTAATTTAAATTGTGGATAATTCCTTATACAATATTTCCAGGTACAAAAAATGTCTATCAGTAGGATTAGTGCCTAATGTATATACATCCAAATAATTTAAAGTTTCAGATTTTGATTATTGAAACATTACTTTTGAGTAATGAAGAAGCTATTAGTACTTTTAAGCAAATATTTGCAGAGCTTTCCTTATTTGGAACATATTTTCTGGCCCTTTGATAATGGGGATGAACATGTGAGTAGTTCTGGCCAATGATTTATAAGCAAGAGTGATGTGTGTTACTTCTGAGCCAGAATATTTGAAAAGCTGATGTGATACAGTTGTGTTTTTTTTTATGTTGATCCAGAGTATTCTTTCTTTCTAGTATATCCTTCATATGCTTGGCTCTAGGATATGAATAATGCACAGCAGATTCATGACCATCTAAGATGGACATGATCCAGAAATTAGAAATAAACTATCATTTTGAGCCACTGAGATTTTGGAGCTTTTTGATCAATTATTATCTAGCCTATACTTAAATGGGTAAAATAAAAGTTTTTAAATTAAAAAAACCCACACACCTTTATAGATTAAGGCACTGTGGTCTAAAATTTGTAAACTATTTAAGAATTTCTATTTTAGGAGAAACCTCAGCCCATCTGGTAGCCTGGTGACTTAATTTTAGTTCTCTTGGAGGTGACTTAATTTTAGTTCTCTTGGAGGTGACTTAATTTTAGTTCTCTTGGATCTTTTATGATAATTTAATTCTTCTTGAGAAAGTTAATTCCAGAATGTTGTTTAATTCCTCATCTGAAAGCATTTTTTTTTAGCAGAGATGCTTTCAGAATAGGTTTTAAAGTATATATCAAGTAACATTGACAGGGCGTGGTGATAGATTGGATGTAGAGGATGAAGTGGAGGGATGTGTCCAGCTTGACTCCCAGGATTTTTATTGTGTGCCTGGATTGATAGCAATGTCTTTCACTGAGATATGGGGCACTGGCAGAGAACTACTGTTTTGATGGAAGCCTGTAAGTTCACTCTTGGACATGTTTGAGTCACCTCTGAGATATCAAAGAGCAGATGTTACAGTGCAAATTAGGTAAGAAAGTCTAGATCTCAAAGGAGAGGTCTGTACTTACATACACATTTGTGAATGATCTGTATATGGAATAATTTAAGTTATGCATGAAATGTTGGATGGAGAAAGTATGGCATGAGAAAAGGGGATGCTTTAAGGAAGAAATGCTTACAACGTAGATATTGAAGGAGTGATAGAAAAGAGATATAGAAGTAAAAATCAGGTAAGTATTGCATAATGAAATTCAAGGGAAGAAAGTCTTTTAAGAATTGCTCCATATTGTTGACGGTGTTGACAATTTAAGTACAATGAGTACTTTGAGATTTAACAAAACTGAGATCACTGTTGACTTCACTAAGAGCTATTTAATGGAGCATGGAATTAGGACATCATTTTTTTAAAATTAGGGTGCTATATTAAGTAGTTCCTCACCGCCCCCCCCCAACTCTTCATTTCTAGGTACTTTATTGGTTTGTAGCTTTTCTGGCTTTCTAGAAAAAAATTATATAGAAAATGCATTTAATAAGATAAAGACAGTGCTAAATTAAACTAGCAAAAGCATTGTAGTAGTAAGATAGCATATAGTAAATGGAACACATATATTCATAAGAACTCTGGGATCTACCTTCATGAACACTTTTCTAAAATCTGTATGAACACCTGTTTCTTTGCAGTTAAAGCACTCATTTACAGAATAACATGATCTCTATTTTGCTCATAAATCAAATAATTCTGAAAATAGCAGTTATTTGCATGTTAATTTTCATTCAGTAAATTTATCTGATATTGAAAGATTAAAATACACCCAGTTTTACTAATCAAAAGCTACTTTGAATTAACTGATTACCTAAACAGTGTGTATATATATTAAAACTTAAGTCAAGTGTACAAGGGGTCTAAGAGAATAAATAAAGAAGGCAACTCCTTCAATGGGAGCTATACTACATATAGCTCCATTTATGAAGAGAACAGGCTGGAGATCTACCCTAGCTTCATCTATTTGAACAAGAATTTCCCTAGGAACTCACCAAGGGCAGTTATGCATGTCTAACCCTCCAAATAAGACATCTATAATTAAATCCCACATATTTTATTTCTTCAAACAACTATAACAATAGCTTCTAAAATATAAGACTAAATAGGTATTTGCTTTGACACTGCCTTCTCTTATTTTGAATTAACACAGATGCCATGCATGAAGTCATTTCATAAAATACTTTTAATCAGTGTCTATGATACTGAATTTAATTTCTTTTATTAATAAATGGAAATATAACAAATCTTGTCATTGATTAGTATATAAATTAATGTGATTTAAGTTCCATTTTACTAACATAAAAGCTCAAATGAAGAGTAGAACATATTAAATTGAAAAACACTCAGGGTTCACCTTCATTTATTTCTTAGTGTCTATTTAAAATAATTTTTATTTGCCAAATATTTACAACAGTGAAGTGATCTAATTCATAGTCCCATTTGTTAAATATTTTGATTTGTGCAAGTATCTCTTTCAAATATTGATTTGCTTGTTGCTAATTATCATCATTGAAAAAATAAAAAAAATGTGCTTCAAATCTAAATATAATTTTGCTAAAAACAGAATCTATTTTGATTTATGTGGTAGCACATTTTTATTCTAAATTGAGAGAGGAATTTTATCTTAATAGCAACTGGGCATTAACAATCACAACTTAAAATAAATGTGCTGGAAAACAATACAGTCAGCCCATCACATCAATACAACAATCAGAGGATGTTTAATGGTAGCAATCTAACCAAAGGTTAGAAAACTAATAAATATTTAGGCTAGAGTCAGGGGCTAATTAACATCACATAAACAGAGGTTCAGATATCCAAGCCTCCACATTTATTGTGGGCCTTTTAAAACTTGCAATCCAGTGAGCAGAGTCTTTAAAGAATGAATCAAGATAGATATATATATATAGATTCTAAGTTTGCTACAAATATTTTAAAAAATGGGAATATAGTATATACAAGATTTTCACCTTAAAATATATTTGGAGCTTTTCCTGTATTTTTAAAAGTAGCTTTTTAGTATTCCACTCTGTAAATATATTTAGCAAGTCATCTGATGATGAATAATTTGCTTGTTTCCAATGTTTTACTATAAAATATGTTACAAAATGCCACAATACACATGCTGTGTGTGTGTGTGTGTGTGTGTGTGTTAGAGGCCCGATGCATGAAATTTGTGCAAGGGGCTTGGCCCCTGCCACTGCCATGGCTGCCTCAGCACCCCATTGCTGCAGTAGCTGCCGGCCTCTGCCTAGGCCCCTGCCCGCCATGGCAGCCACTGCCCTCACCCCCCACCCACATGCTCACAGCCCCGCCCACCTGCGCTGGTCTTTGGTCATTACAGCATTAGGGCCACAGGCCTTTTATAATACAGATGTGTTTATGTGTGTGTGTATCTTTATGAATTCAAATATAAAAATACTTTTTAAATTGAAGCTAAGAATAGAATATATACATTTAAAATTTTTCACATTGGCAATTTTGTCTCTATTGAAGTTGTATTAAGTTATATTTCCATCAATAATAAGGTTTCCATTGTCCTACATAATTTTCAACACAACCTTATAAAAACATAGTTATAACTCTGATGAGTGCCATTATATACCTCTATATATGTTAAATATATGTAGTTTTAAGTGAAACTATTCAATATTGTTTATCAATTTTTAGTGGGGTTTTTTGAAGTTATTATTTTCATAGAGCTTTTTGTATATTAAAGAAATTAGCCGTCATCTCTGATGTGAGTAAAGTTACTTTTTTCTCAGTTTGTTGTATTTTTAAACAATTCACAAAAGAAGATAGGCCAAGGATTAGAAAGGGACGATGGTTGTGATTATAAATGAGAAAATTGCTGTGGTGACACAGCACCGGTATCTTCATTGCAGTGATGAGTATACAAATCTACACAAGTGATAAAATGTCCTAATTATACATTAAAGTACAAATAGGCATGCATGAAAAAATTGTAAGTCTGAGTAAGGTCAGTAGTCACGTTTATTGTGGTGTTCAAATCAATGTCCTGGTTTTGATAATACACTGTAATTCTGTTGAGAGAGAAGCTGAGTGATGGGTACATGAGACTTCTCTGGACTATTTCTATAACTTCCTTTGAGTTTATAATTGTTTCCAAAATTAAAAATTTATAAAGCTAAGCAAATCTCAAACTGTATAAAACAAACTTAATCGTACCTATATACTTTATAATCAAACTGCTGATAACCAGAGGTAAAAAAAAATCTCAAAAGTTAACGGAAAAAATGTTTTGAGTGCCTATACCAGATGCTGTATTAGGTGCTTGTGCATGTGTCTTCTTACCCTCACAATGAGTATTATTTCAGGTATCATGATCTCCATTTTTAAGATGAGCGTATTGACTCACAAAGTATAAAAAGCTGGTAAGTAGTAGTGAGGAATTTAAACCCAGTTCTACTATATAGAAGTCCATTTGTTCATTGAAGTTTTTTTTGTTTACACACCCAAGCACTTTTAATGCACTTTATTAAGGACATATTATTCATATTGACTACAAGTATATCCCTTATGTTTCAATATAAAGTCATAGGAATAATATTTGTCACTTCTTTCTAGGTTATATCATTTCAGCTATTAGAATGAAAGAAATTATCATGTGCAATTAATTTGCCTCAATTAAGGCACATAATGTTACACACAACAGCAAATGGCTCAGGTGAATTGAGGGGAAAAAAACAACACAATAATGTATTAAAGAGTTAGTATGAAGGCTTAGTGTCTTAAGGTCACACTTAAAACAGCCTGATCTTTAAAAAGAGAGGAATTGAAGCAAGTCTAGCAGTGAAAAAACCTTAATTTGAGTTGCAGACAAAGGATAACTCACCACCACGACTACCCATAATATGGTGTGTTTTGTTTTTTTCTGTTTTAATGTTCCAATTTATCAGTACGGATTGATTATGAATAGATGTTTCCCCAGGGTAACTATGTCAGATGATTAAAGGAAGGTAGAGAAGTAATAACTTCATTTAGCTAGTCTGACTGATTTTTCCACATATTTGGCCAGAAAAAAGATCCTCCTTCCAAAGGAAGAAATAAAATATACTCAGATGAAACCAACAGCCACTGTAATTCATCTTTTAGCTTTGATGAAGTTGCGGACACACAGGTGCATGTACTCTTATACATGCATTTTCATGGGGAAGGATGGAGCACAAAAAGAACAGTTTCAAGATAATCTATGGATATATACAAGTGTCCAAAATGTCATAGTGCAGTTTTAAGCTTTAATAATTTCAGAAGCATACAAGCTATAAATTATAAAGATCATCATTTAAAAGTAGGATTATTTAATGTCCCTTCTCCAAGAGAGTTTTTTAAATTGTAATTCTCTTTTAATTTTCATTTTTGTATCTGAGCCTTTGAAGGTAGCAGAGGAACAAAAAGTACAATTTACCTTAGATGATGTACTAAGTTAAAAAAGTATAAATGCTTGTAAGTAATTAAACATGCAAATTGTTTTTTTCAGAAGTTGTTAGCTTTTACCTTCTAAAGTTATTAAGCTTAAATGCTCACTATGACATGTTTGGACACCTGTATGTATACATATTAAAGTATCTTGAAAGTATTCATTTTGTGCTCCATCCTTTCCCATGGATATGTATGAATAAGACGTGTATATACACCTGTGTATCCACAAGTTCATGTGAGGTAACATGCGGAGTATACTTGCTTTTGGTTTTATCTATACAGTACCTTTTTCTTTCTCAATAATAAGTATATCTGTCTTCCAGCAAAATGATTGTGCAGGTTGATACATTAGAAGGAGATGTTGGAAAAGGTATATCTTCATTTAAAGAAAAGGATATAGAAAAATATGTAAAATTGTTAACAAAGATCACTTTCATGGAAATGTGAGGGGTGAGTCCAGGGAAAGGGTATTGCAATCTGTACTATAAAAATTCTGTATTGTTTACACTCTTATCCTATACTAGAGGCCCGGTGCACAAAAATTTGTGCACTCGGCGGGGAGAGAGGGGTCCATCAGCCCGCCCTGTGCCCTATCGCAGTCTGGGACCCCTCGGGAGATAACAACCTGCTGGCTTAGACCTGCTCCCAGGTGGCAGAGGGCAGGCCCAATCCCTAGGTGCAGCCCCTAGTCGGGCTCAGAGCAGGGCCGATTGGGGAGTTGGGGCACTGCCCCCTGTCATGCACAGAGCAGGACGGATCAGGAGGTTGCGATGCCACCCTCAGTCACACTCAGGGTAGGGCTGATTGGGGGGTTGGGGCACCACCCCCTGTCACGCACAGAGCAGGGCGGATCAGGGGGTTGGAGTTCCGTACCCTGTCACGCACAGAGCAGGGTCGATCAGGGGGTTGGGGAGCTCCCCCATGTCATGCACAGAGCAGGGCTGATCAGGGGGTTGAGGAGCTCCCCCTGTCATTCACAGAGTAGGGCCGATAGGGGAGTTGGGGCACCGCCCCCTGTCACACACACAGCAGGGCGGATCAGGGGGTTGGGGCACCACACCCTGTCACACTCAGGGTAGGGCCGATGGGGAGATTATGGCTCTATCCCATCACACACAGAGCAGGGCCCGTGGGGGCGGTTGGGGCGCCGCCCTCTATCACCCACAGAGCAGGGCCGATCAGGGGGTTGGGGTGCCGCCACTGTCACACTCAGGGAAGGGCTGATGGGGAGGTATTGGCTCTACCCCGTCACACACAGAGCAGGGCCCGTTGGGGGTGGGGGGTGGGGGCTCCGCACCCTGTCACACACAGAGCAGGGCCGATCAGGGGATTGGGGTGCTGCACTGTCACACTCAGGGTAGGGCCTATGGGGAGATTATGGCTCTACCCCGTCACACACAGAGCAGGGCCTGTGGGGGGCGGTTGGGGCGCCGCCCTCTATCACCCACAGAGCAGGGCCGATCAGGGGGTTGGGGTGCCGCCACTGTCACACTCAGGGAAGGGCTGATGGGGAGGTATTGGCTCTACTCCATCACACACAGAGCAGGGCCCGGGGGGCGGGGGGGGGGGGGTTGGGGCACCACAGCCTGTCACACACAGAGCCGCAGGGCGATCAGGGGGTTGGGGAGCTCCCTCCTATCAGGCACAGAGCAGGGCCGATCAGGGGGTTGGGGCACCTTCCCCTGTCATGAACAGAGCAGGGCCGATAGAGAGGTTGTGGCCCCGCCCCGTGTCACACACAGAGCCGCAGGGCGATCAGGGGGTTTGGGTGCTGCCCCCTGTCACGCTGATCCCGGTGCCGGGAGGCCTCGCGGCTCCACTGATCCCGGTGCTGGGAGGCATATTACCCTTTTTCTATATAGGATAGAGGCCTGGTGCACGGGTGGGGCTGGCTGGTTTGCCCTGAAGGGTGTTCTTGATCAGGGTGGGGGTCCCCACTGGGGTGCCTGGCCAGTCTGGGTGAGGGGCTGAGGGCTGTTTTCAGGCTGGCAGGTGACTGAAGCTCCCAACCGCTCCTTTTTTTCTGTTTTTTTATTTTTTTATTCTGGGCCAGCTTTAGCTCTGAGGCTTGGCTCCAGCTCTTAGGTCTCCACTGCTGAAAGCAGGTATCTGGTTTGTTTGGGTTCTATAATCGAAACACTGTTTCAACTCCAGCTCTGAGATCCCGGCTTGCTGAAAACAGGTTTCTGGGGTTTTGTTTTGCTTCTATATTTGTAACAATGTTTCAAACTGCAAGCTCAGAGGCCAGCAAGGCAGGTGGGGAACGTTGGTTTCCTCTGTCACTGAAGCAAGCAAGCCTCATGTTAGTTTCAAGCTGCCTGGCTGCCAGCCGCCATTTTGGCTGGCAGTTAATTTGCATATCACCCTGATTAGCCATTGGGAAGGGTAGCAGATGTTCAGCTAATTGCCATGCTTCTCTTTTATTAGATAGGATAATAAAGAGGTAATATGTTGACCGTCACGCCCTCGCACAAGATGGCAGGCCCCATGTGGTCAAAGATGGCTACCACAAGATTGCTGGCAGGGGAGGGCAGTTGGGATGATCAGGCCAGCAGGAGAGGACAGTTGGGGGGGGGGGGACCAGGCCTGCAGGGGAGGGCAGTTGGGGGTGACCAGACCGGTAGGGGAGGGCAGTTGGGGCGACCAGGCTGGTGGGGGAGGGCAATTTTGAGGGGACCAAGCCTGCAGTAGAGGGCAATTGGGGGGTGACCATGCCAGTATAAAGGTTGGATACTATGTCTGCTTGAAGGGAAGGAAGCCTCCTAGTGGAGTCTAACCTGCTTCACTTCCTGTCTTTTAGAGGCAGAAAAACAGTCTGTTTAGTTGTACAAGGTTATCTTCATGGCAAAATGTTTTCCACCTGGCATCTACATGTTGCCTCCTTGGTTCTCTTGTTCGTCCTCTTTAAGATCTTTGTGCTTAAATGAGCCATGGCATTATGGAAAGCATGGCAGCTGAAGCCCTCCCTGACCCCACACTCCACATGCTCCTGAAGGACTTCTAAGCTGGGGAAGACCCGGCAGCAGGCCATGCACCTGAACCCACTGTCCAGGGCCACCAGCCACTCAGGTGTCTTAGCGCTGGGATACCCGCCCAGCGCTGGAGGCTGTGCTGGACTGTCAGCCTCCTCCCTTTTCTCCTGGGCTCTGCTCTCTAAGTTGTGATCATGGTCAATTAGGGGTTTGTTCTCAGACATGTGAGAGATGGGGACATTTTCATGGATCTTTTCGATATAGGTCATTTCTTCCATTTTGATCATTTGTGAGGGAGGCTCCAATCTTTCCTCTGTATGGCATAAAGCAGCCACACCCCTTTTTAATTGTACACGTGTATAGTAAATTGTCCTGAGCCTCAGATCTGTCCCTTGCACTGAGGATGTACAGGGCTCGTTATTATTAACTGAATGGGAAGGGATGTGGGTATGTGAAGTGTCAAAGGAATTCTCCTTTTGCTTCAAGTTCTGGGATACATGTATCTCCAGGATTTCTGGAAAAAAAATATTTCAAACATAATAAAAGTAGAATATGTGTTTAAGGGCTGTAGGAATTAAGATAGACATGACCTACATGAGCATGTGAAATAAAAGTACATCTATATATGATATTTCAGAATTCTGTGTGTAGTATGCTTTATCTGATGTATTTACATAGTGTAACAAGGTGGGAATGAGGATATATCATAAGCACATTCGTATGGAGTGGTATGTATATTCTGGGACATATCTGGGAATGTTTTTGATTGTGGTAAAAGGGGATGTTGAATGAGGTTGTGTATGTTTGTTATGTGGTATGAGAGCATGTAAACAAGTGCAGGAGTAGTACCTGTTCTTACTATGAGATTTTGAGGGGGGGGGGGGTGTTGGAGGACGTGTGCATAGGTTCTCAGAATGTTCCGCTCTATGACGGTCTGAAGGCCTGGTGGCTGAAGTGCCATATGGATTAGAGAGAAAACAGATGGCAGTTCATTTCCTTCAGGGCATGTGAGGTTATCTGTGTGAAGAGATGTGAATTGTTTATGAAATTAATGTGTAAATGGGTGAGTCTGGAAATGATTGTGTGAAGGAATGCAGGCAAGAGTGTATCTAGGTAACACTGCTAGAGAATGGGAAAAAAGATGAGGAGGGAAGGCCCTGTGTGTATGAGAGAACAAGGGAAAAGAAGAAATGGAACCTTACCTGATGTAGAGGACAGATGTGTGAGTGTGTGAGGATCTGAGTTTGTATGCTCATCAGAGGGGAAGGTTCTGAATAAACTCCCATACACATGTCAGCACTGTGCTCTACCTCAGCCACAGCTGTCCCAGGGCTGCTATGTTGGAAATTTGTGCTGAGCCACCTAGCCCTGTCCTTGAAGGCACACTCCCTACTTGTCCCTCTGCAGAACCCTTAGTACTAGTCTTTCTGCCCTGAAGCCCTTTTCTGTTTTTTTTAGGAGAAAGTAAACTAAGTAGCAAGTAGGTTGAGCAGCTGAGCTGTATCACTTGACCAAGCTCAGATCCCATCTTTGCATATTCCTTACCATCCTCATCAGGACTGGACTGCTTGGATGAAGAACATAGAAAGCTGGAATATTCAGATATAAAGGAGTTTACTCCTGCTGCCTGACTACCGGCTGAGGACTCCACAGGTGACTGACGCTGAGGCACATCCTCTTGGGTGTTGCAGGGTCCTGGATAATGGAATAAAAAAGAATATTGAGATGAGGCATTTTCTGGGGTCTGTGCCAATTCAAAACCTACATGTAGAGTGGACCATTATATGTCAGGTATCATTACCACACATGACAATTATTCTCATAGAAATTAAAGTGACTTTCCCATTTAAAATTCCATTTACTCCAAACTATAAGTAAACACTTACTAAATTGTGTGTTTGGTGGATGTTAGTTGTATTGAGTTTGTTGCATGTGGTATTTCTGGAGATCTATACAGATTATCAGAAATTGAACCATGACTGAAAGATAGTATGCAGGAACTGAAAAAATGTACAGTAAGGGGATATGTGATGTGAGTTCTTGAAGTATTCAGCACCTACATCTATCTATATATATATATATTGCTATCTATACTGATGTAGATATACAGATAAAGATGTAAAATGATACATTTTTATTTTTTAAGATATTATTCATTACTAGAGGCCTGGTACATGAAATTCGTGCACTGGAGGGATGTCCCTCAGCCCAGCCTGCACCCTCTCCAATCTGGGACCCCTTGAGAGATGTCCGGCTGCCGGTTTAGGCCTGATCCCACACCTAAACTGGTAGTCGGACATCCCTCTCACAATCCGGGACTGATGGCTCCCAACTGCTCACCTGCCTGCCAGCCTGCCTGCCTGATGGTCCCTAACTGCTGTGTGTCTGCCAGCCTGATCACCCCCTAACCCAGCCATGGGCAAACTACGGCCTGTGGGCCAGATCTGGCCTGTTTGAAATGAATAAAACTAAAAAAAAAGACCGTACCCTTTTATGTAATGATGTTTACTTTGAATTTATATTAGTTCACACAAACACTCCATCCATGCTTTTGTTCCGGCCCTCCGGTCCAGTTTAAGAGCCCATTGTGGCCCTTGAGTCAAAAAGTTTGCCCACCCTTGCCCTAACCTCTCCCCTGCTGGCCTGATTGATGCCTAACTGCTCCCCTGCTGGCCCGATCACCCCCAACTGCCCTCCCCTGCTGGCCTGGTTGCCTCCAACTGCCCTCCCCTCCCAGCTTGATCTCGCCCCCAACTGCCCTCCCCTGCCAGACTGATTACTCCAGTGGAAGCTGCACAGAGCAGCAGCCAGGACCCACCCCCTGGTGGGGCTGAGGGAACTCCGGGACAGCCATGGGGAGAAGCAGCAGGGACCTATCCCCCAGCAGGGCTGAGGGAATCCCATCTTGTGACGCTTTATGGCGTGAGGGTTAATTTGCATATTACCTCTTTATTATATAGGATAATTATGTCACTATCACTATTTCAGTGTTACCCAAGCTCACTGCTTATTATTTAACTTTTTAAGAGTATCATCATGCCTCATGAAAGTGTATGGTAAATGTACTATTCACATCTGTATCAGTATGGTATGGTGCCTAGTGTTCAAGTTTATAATCTGTTGGTTAAAACTGCATTAAGGTTAAATGCATGATTTATTTGGTGTTTGCAAATCTGAATATGTGGCTGAGGATGGTATGTGTGCTTTGTGTCTGTGTGTTTGTTTATCACATAATTATGTGCGTAGATTGCATTTCCAATAAGTATGGACTTGCATTTCCTATAAATGTGGACTTGTGTATATTATAAATGGTATGTGCTTCAGAGTGGAATGTTGTTACTGAAAATATTATCTTTGAGACTATTGAAATTAGTGCATTTTCAAAATGTGAGGGAATAATTAAATAACAAGAAGATGTGAAAATCAGGGAGTATAAGAGAAAGCATCTCTGGGCTTTGAAAAAAAATGGCAGAGTACTGAGAAGAGTGTGTAAGATTAGGTGGACAGTAACACATGATTGCATTAGAAAGGAAAAGTGTGAAAGATTGAGTTCTGAAGGGGTTAAGATAGAATATGGTAACTAAGGCCCAGGAGTCTATCTCTTAATCATTCACCAAACAGAAATTTGTCCATATTGAAAAATACATGTAATAGATTGTCCAGAACATCACCTTTCAAGTAGTCCCACACTATATTCAACCTAAGTGCTCAGAAAATAATAATTGATGAAGAAATAATATTCATGAAATGATAAACAAATGCCAAGAATGAACAAAACTAAAGTCACATACAACATGGATGAATTACACAAATACAGTGGTGAGTGAAAGGCACTAGATATATGTATTGTGCCCTTCTAATTCCATAAGATTTAAAATCAGGTAAACTAATATAGGGTCTTAGGAGTCAGAGAAAGTATAACTCTTGGTATGATATGGACAAAAATAGAGCATGGCAAATTTAGATGTATGTGGAAGATTATAAGGAAATGAGTGATGGGGAGAGTGAGTGAGTGCAGGGAGTCTGAGGAGGGATGAATGTGAATGTGAAAATATTGGCTATGAAAATAGATGGGTGTGATGGGGTCTTCAACCGGATATCTCTGTCCTCCATCTCAAATTTAGTTCTTGAGGATCCTTCCTCATTTATCCTGTTTTAAGTTGTTAGTGCTTTTACACCTCCCAGGCAATTTAACATGCCCATGTCTGGTTCATCCCATATTCTTCCATGTTTCTCTGATAAAACTCTCATCCCCTTAGTCCCTGTCCCACTATTTCCTGAAATAGCACAGTTCTTCTTGGGTTTGCTCTAGTCTTTTTAAGTGTTTTTTTTTTATTATTATTATTGGAATTTATTATTTCCACTGCTGATCACATTAAAGAAGATACAGAATTATTTGAGTTCATTTTGTACTGGTCAGCCTTGTTGTTCACAAATGGGCAGAATTGCTGAGATCATCTCTGGGTTTTGTCCTTACCCAACTTCCCTTTGCATCCTACTGAATAGGCCATCCTTACAGCATCAGTTAGCATGTCTTTAGAAGAGATGCAGGATAAGTTATCTAAGGAAGAAAACCCTCCCATGTTTTCTGGCCTTGAGTTAGGGCCACAGACTTATTTCTGTGCTGTAAAGCATCTTCTTATTAATTCAACTTTGCCAAAAATGTAAAAATAATGGAAACGTGTCCCGTGTTTGTTATCTGTGTGTTTATCTCTCATGTAAATGAACAATAAGAGTTTACTATGTAACATGTTCAGTGAATACAACCTCCATCTTCATGGATAGTGTAACATGGTTCCAATGAAACATTTAAATGCGCAGTAATAATCGTGTTAATAAACATCATGGGTGACTGGGTTTGCAAAAGGAAGGTTCTTTGTGAATAGAATAGAGACTGCTGTCTCCTTTATACCGGGACATACAACTGTATTATATGTATCAGCTTCCCGTGCAGGTAGTTCTGGCCATGAGATTATATTTCTTCAATGGAAATGACATGTGCCACTTCCAGGCATCACCATACACACTTCAGAACTGGCCCTCCATGTTCTTCAGTTTCTCAGGTGACTTGGACATAGTCTTGTCAAGGATTCCAAGAGAGAAAACATTTTTATGTAAGTGATATGTTTGTAGGAAAGAAAATTGCAGACACAAGAAAACTAGAATAAGTGTGAGAAGTCAGGAGAACTTAAGATGGCCATACACTAGGTGAGCATGTGGAGTGAAAGTATATCTACATGTATGTGATATTTCAGAGTTCTGTAGGTGGAATGCATTATTTGAAGTGCTTACATAGTATAACTATATGGAAATGAGGATGTAGCTTTGTATACAAGTTCTTGGGGAATCTGATGTATGTTCTGGGATATGCCTGGTGAGGATTATTGATGTTGGTAAAAGGGGATGAATGAATGAATGTACACGTTTGCTTTGTGGTGTTGCAGCCCATGTGAACAAGTGCCGGTGTGGTACCTGTTCTTACTATGAGCCACTGAGGCCGAGAGTTAGAGGAGGTGTGTATGAGCTCTCACAATGTTCAGCTCTGTGAAGGTCTGAAGGCCTGTGGCTTAAGTGGCAAATGGATTAGAAAGACAGCAGATGAAAATTTATTTCCTTCAGGGCATATAAGTTTTCTAGAGTTTGACCTAAAGATGTGTGAAGGGACGTGAATTATTTATGGAATTAATGTATAAGTGGGTGAGTCTGAAAATAATGGTGTGAATGAATGAATTTCAGGGTATACCTAGGTAATGCTACTAGAAAATGGGAATGATAGATGGAGGGGAAAGTGTGTGTATTTGAGAGAATAAGTGATAAGAAGGAGAAACGGAGCCTTACCTGGCATGAATGAGTACATATGTGGATCGGAGTTTGTACTCATCTGAGGTTTCAGCACCATCCGCTGCCTTAGCCACAGCTGCCCTAATGTTTCTCAGATGGAAATTGTGCTGAGGGACCGTAGCCTGTCCATGAAGGCACACTCCTGACTTGGTCCTCTGCAGAAACCTTAGTACTAGTCTGTCTGTCCAAAAGCCGTTTTCTGTTTTCGAACTAAGTGGAGACTGGGTTGAGTAGATCAGCTGCATCTATTGACCAGGCTCAGGTTACAACATTGCATATTCCTTACCATTCACATCAGAATGGGGAAGCTTGGACGGGGAGGACACACAGGTAAAATATTCAGAGGGGGAGGGATCTCCTCCTGCTTCCTGAACACAGGCTGGGGTCTCCACTGGTGACTCATGCTGAGGGGCATCCTCTTGGGTGTTACAGGGTCCTGGGCAATGGAATAAAAAAGAACATTGAAAAGAGGCATTTTCTGAGGTCTGTGAAAATCTAAAACAACATTTTGTTGGACATGTCAGGCATCATTACCACCATTGACACTTGTTCACCTAGCAATTTAGTTGATTTTCCCACTTAAAATTCCATTTACTCCCATAAGTAAGGACTTATAGAAATGGTGTGTTTGCTGGGTGTCAGTGGAATTGGGTATCTTGCTTGTGATATTTCTGGAGATCTATACAGATTATTAAAAACTTAGAATCATGCCAGAAAGACCGAATGTACGAACTAAAAGTGGAATGTCAACTCCATTTCCTTATAAAAAAAATTGTACAATTAGGAGCTATGTGGTGCAAGTTTTATTAAGCATTCTGCACATACATTTATATCTAAATTGATTTATATATGCGTGTGTGTGTATATATATATATCATTATTATACATGGAAAATATTTTTTTTTATTTTTGAAGAAATTAGCTATGCATTTTTATTATGTCACTGTCCCAGTTTTAATCTTAAACAAGTTCACTGCTGATTATTTTACTGTTTAAGATTACCATCATGTCTCATGAATGTGTGTGGTATATGTATTATTTACAATTTTAGCAGCATGGAACATTAAATATAATGTGCTTGGTATTTAAGTTTATAATGTGTTGATTAAAACTAAATTAGTTTAATATGTGATTGAACTGGTGTTGTGCATTTGCATATAGGATGAGGTTTGTGTGACTGAGGATTGTATGGGTTACTTTGTGTCTGTATTTCTGTGTGCATATTGGATTTCCTACAGTTGTGGATTTGTGACTATTTTGTATACTATGTGATTTAGATATGTTTTGTTATTAATGAGAATATTCTCTATGAAGCTAATGCAATTAGTGTATTTGTAAAATGTGACTGATTAATTAATTAGTGTGAGGTTGTATAAACCAAAGTATATAAGAAAAACAATACCTGGGCAGAGAAGAGTGTGTAAGGTAGGTGTGCAGTAACACATGATTATATTAGAAAGCAAAATATGAAAAATTGAGTTCTGAGAGGGTTAAGATGGAATATGATAATTAAGGCTTAGCAGTCTAACTCTAAACATTCACCAAATACAATTGTGTCCATATTGAATAATACATGTACAATAGGATGTCCAGGACATCATCTATTCAAGTACCCTAGACTGAAAGCAACTCAAATGCTCAGAAAAGTATAATCAATGTAGAAAATATATTAATGCAATGATATACATATACAAAGAATGAGCAAACTAAAGTCACATACAACATGGATAAATTACACAAATATGATGACTGAAAGGCACCAGACTCAAAATATATATGCATATATTGTTCCCTTCTACTTCCATACAATTTACAAACAAGGATACTAATTTGGGTTGTAGGTAAGTCAAATTATCGATTTTTGTATGGAAAAGACAAAATAGAGCATGGGGAATTTAGTTCTATGTGAATGATAATAAGGAAATGAATGATGAGGATAGTGAGTGCAGAAGGGTCTGATGAGGAATGAACTTGAATGTGAAAATATTGGGTAGGAAATATAAGACTATGTTGGGTTCTTGTTCTTAGAAGAAATGTAGGATACCTCGTCTGAGGAAGAAGAACCCTCCCATTCATTCTGGCCTTGAGTTAGGGCCACTGCCTAGTGTCTATGCTTCAAAGTATCTTGTCATAAACTCAACTTTGCTGAAAAATAGTAGAGACATGGTCCATGTTTTTTATCTATGTATTTATCTGTCAAATAAATAATAACAGTTTTCTATGAAAGATGCTCAGTGAATATGGCTCACATCTTCATAGATAATGTAATATAGTTCCAGTGAATTTTTAAATATACAGTAATATTTATTGTGTCAATAAATATCATGGGTGGCTGGATTTGCACAAAGTGAATAGAATAGAGACTGCTGCCTCTTTTCTGTCTGGACATACAACTATATTATATTTATCAGCTTCCCTAGAAGGTAGTTCTGACCATGAGACTACATTGCTGTAATGGAAAATGAATAGAAATGACAGGAGCCACTTCCAGGCATCGCCATACAAACCTCCTCTGTGCCCCTCCCTTTTCCATCTTTTCTTTATAGGCCGGGATACAAGCATTTCAAGAGATCCAAGATTGTTGACATCCTCATGTAATTGGTAGGTTCCTAGAAATGAATTTTCAAACATGAGGAAACAAGACTATGTGTGTCAAGGCTCTTAAGATGGTCATGCCCTACATGAGCATATGGCCTGAAAGTACATCTATATGAGAGATTTCAGAATTCTCTGTGTGGTATATTTTATTTGAGGTCTTTCCATGGTACAACTATATGGGAATGAGGATGTAGCTTTGTATTCATGTTCTAGTGGAGTTGTGTGTATGTTCTGGATCCTATCCGGTGAGCGTCTGGGATATTGCTAAAAGGATGGCGGATAAGTATGTGCATGTAGGTTATGTGGTGTGACAGCACATGTGAACAGTATAGGAGTAATACCTGTTCTTACTATGAGACAGTGAGACTAGGAGTGTTGCGGGAGGTGTGTATGAGCCATCAGAATGTTCAACTCCATGAAGATCTGAAGGCCTGGTGGCTTAAGTGTCATATGGATGAGAAAGACAACAGATGAAAATTTATTTTGCTTAGGGCCGTGGTCGGCAAACTGCGGCTCACCAGCCACATGCAGCTCTTTGGCCCCTTGAGTGTGGCTCTTCCACAAAATACCACGTGCGGGCGCGCATACAGTGCGATTGAAACTTCGTGGTCCATGCGCAGAAGTCAGTTTTTGGCCTGAGTAAGTCTATTTTGAAAAAGTACTGTTGATATTTGGCTCTGTTGACTAATGAGTTTGCCGACCACTGCTAGGGCATATGAGTTCTCTAGAATTTGACTTGAAGGTGTTATCCGTGTGAAGAGAAGTGAGTTATTTATGGAATTAGTGTTTAAGTGGGTGAGTCTGACAACAATTGTGTGAAGGAATAAAGGCTATGGTATGCCTAGGTAATGCTTCTAGAGGGAGGGAATAATAGATGGGGGATGAAGGCCTGTGTATTTGAGAGAAAAAGTGGAAAGGAGGAGAAATGGGGCCATTCGTGGTAAGAAGGAGTACAAATGTGTGAGTGTGTGAGGATAGGTGTTTGCGCTATTCTGGGGGAAAGGCTATGTTTGAACTCCCCCCAACACATCAGCACTGTCCATTGGCTCACCCACAATTGTCCAGTGCTTCTATGTTGGAAATTTGTGCTGAGGGATGTTGGCCTGTCCTTGGTGGCACACTCTTGACTAGTGTCTCTTCAGAAGCCCTATTACTAGTCTATCTGCTCCAAAGCCCTCTCCTGTTTTGGAAGGGAATGTGCACAAAACAGAGACTGGGCTGAGCAGCTCAGCTGCACCTCTTGTCCAAACTCAGATCCCACCTGTGTATGCTCCTTACCATCCTGATCAGGACAGGGACGCTTGGCTTGAGAGGAGACACAGGTGAAATATTCAGAAGAAGATGACTTTGCTTCTGCTGCCTGACTGCAGGCTGGGGCCTCCACAGTTGCCTGGGGTTGAGGAGCAGTCTCTTGAGGATTGCTGGCTCCTGGGCAATGGAATAACAAAGAACATTGAGATGAGGCATTTTCAGGGGTCTGTTGTCAACTCCAAAGCCACATGTTGAGTGGGCATTACATGTCAGGCATCATTACCACCCATGACACTTGTTCACCTAGAAATTCAGTTGTTTATTCCCATTTAAAATTCCATTTATTCCAATATATCAGTGAACACTTATGAAAATGCTGTGTTGGCTTTCCGTGGGATTTGGTGTATGGTTTGTGATATTACTAGACATGTTTACAGATTATTAAAACTGGAACTATGCCTAAAAAACAGTATGCAAGAACTAAATTTTGAATATCAACTCTATTTCCTTATGGAAAAATTGCACAATTTGGGGGTATGTGGTGCAAGTTTTATGAAACATTATGTATGTACACAGGGTGTATGCCCAAAAATGTATACATTTTTTATAGCTAATATTTCAACATTTAAAATGTATTATAAGAAATGCCATAAATATAGTAATTATTTAAAGTGTGCATATACAATTTCTTGGAACAACTTTTTATCTGTTTTTATGGATATCTATATTGATTTAGATATCTAGAGAGGTGTAAAATGTAATTTTTATTTTTAAAGAAGCTCACTATTCATAATTATGTCACTGTTTCATATTTATACAAGTTCACTTCATTATCAACTGTTTAAGGTTAAGATCATGTCTCATGAATATGTGTGGTATATAAATTATTCACATTTTTAGTAAAATGGTATGGTGAATGTTATGTCCTGGATATTTAAGTTCTTAAGGTGTTGGTTAAATATGGGTTAAAGTTTAACTAAGGTGTGTTTGACTTGGTATTTGTTAATCTGAATATGGGATGAGTTTGGAGTGACTGAGGGTGGTATGTGTGCTTTGTGTCTGTATGTAGTTCAGCGCTTTTTTATGTGTGTAGATTCATTTCCTATAATTACGGATTTTTGTGTTTTTTTATGCACTGTGTAGTTTAGATATGGGATGTTGTTACTGAAAATATTCTCTTTGAGGCTATTGGAATTTTGAGTGTAAAATGCACAGGAATATTTAAAGAACATAATTTTGTGAAAATTAAGGTGCTTAAGAGAAGCAGTGCATGGGCTTTGAAAAAGCACTGTGTGAAGAGGCAAAGGAAGTGAGAGTGCAGAGAAGAGTGTGTATGACGAAGTGTGCAGTACCCGTGATTGTAAAAGTGTGCCAGATTTAGTTCTGAAGGGATCAAGAGAGAAGATAGCAACTAAGACTTAGCAGTCTAACTCGTAAGCATTCACCAAACAGAAATGTGTCCACATTGAAAAACATATGTAATAGTATGTCCAGAACATCACCTTTTCACATATCCTAGAGGAGTGATGGCGAACCTATGCCACGTGTGTCAGAGGTGACACGCGAACTCATTTTTTTGTTTGATTTTTCTTTGTTAAATGGCATTTAAATATATAAAATAAATATCAAAAATATAAATCTTTGTTTTAGTATGGTTGCAAATATCAAAAAATTTCTATATGTGACACGGCACCAGAGTTAAGTTAGGGTTTTTCAAAATGCTGACACGCTGAGCTCAAAAGGTTCACCATCACTGTCCTAGAGTGAAAGTAACCCACATGGAAAAGTATAATCAGTGAAGAAATAATATTCATGCAATAGTATACATATGCCAAGATGAACAAACTGAAGTACATGCAGCATGGATAAATTACACAAATAAAGTCATGAGTAAAGGGACCTATACCCAAAGTATGCATTGTGTCCTTCTATTTCCATACAATTTAAAACGGGGATACTAACCTAGGGTCTTAGGAGTCAGAGAAATTATAACTTTTTGCATGGCATGGACAAAAATCGAGCTTGCATAATTTAGATGCATGTGGAAGATGATAAGGGGATGAATAATGAGGAGTTGAGGGCAGAGGGTCTGGTGAGGGATGAATGGGAATGGGAAACTCTGGCTATGTAAATGCATGGATGTGATGGTGTCGTTGCCTGGGTATCTCTGCACTCTACCTCAAGTTCAGTTCTTGAGGATCCTACCACATTGGACCTTTGATAAGTTAGTGCTTCACAGGTTCCTGGTAATATGACATGCCCTTGGCAAGCTATAGGAACATATTCTTCCATGTTTCTCTGATAAAACTCTCATCCCCTTAGCCCGCTCCCTTTATTTCCTCAAATAGAACACCATTCTCCACTGATCTCCTTAGCTTGCTACAGTCATTGTGTTTTCCCTTGGAATTTATTAATTCCGCTGCTGATCACATTAGAGACAACGCAGAGGCACTGGAGTGTCTTTTTGTGCTGGGCAATCTTGTGTGGACTAAAGGGCAGAACCATTCAGCTCAACTCTGTTCTGTCTACATCCATACACTATTTTCCCTGGCTTATGTATGTACTATATGTGTGTATATGTGAATAGGTGTGTATGTATATTTTACTCTCAGACTCCCTGGGCTCTCAAAAAGACCAGCATGAGCACATCCCTCTCAGTCTCTCAATCTCCTCCCCCTCCTCTCTGTTTCCCCCCCCCCCTTCTCCTCTTCTCCTTCTCTCTCCCTTCCTTTTTCTCCCTCCCATCCTCGTCACAACTAGAAATTCTCTATCTTTAGAAAAGAGTACTTGGTAACATTATGCCCAATCTATTAAACACTTACCGCTTGACTTCTCCTCAGTTCTGTTCAAATGTCTCCTTTCCAGATGTTTTTGTTTTTCTTTATGCTTCATGGTTCAACTCTGTTTTTAAAGAGTCACTCAAAGCAGATACCTTTCTCCCCAAACTCTACTCTCAGAGTGTCAGTTGATGATGACAAAGAATCAAATTAACAAGTAAAATCAATATAAACAAATTACTATCAATAACAAGTCACTTGAGAGACCTCTCCTCTCATCAAATCACTGTTCTGACCAGTGCTTAGGACACCACCAGGGCAGTTATGATGCACGTCATCGCCATGGTTTCAGCAGTGTTCTGTGACCTGTGCATGACATCAGTGCACCCTACCCACCCAACTAGTATTCACGGGACTGCAGGGCTGCCAGCACACCCACTGGCCAGAGTGATCCCTTTACAGTAGTCAAATGGAAACTCATCAGGAACTTGAATTTCTTTAAACCTTTTCCTTGATATCAAAACTACTAGAGGATGGGTGACTTGAATTAAACAAAGGCAATTATTTTATCTGTCTAGGACAGCCATGGGCAAACTACGGCCCGCGGGCCGGATCCAGCCCGTTTGAAATGAATAAAACTAAAAATAAAAGACCGTACCCTTTTATGTAATGATGTTTACTTTGAATTTATATTAGTTCACACAAACACTCCATCCATGCTTTTGTTCCGGCCCACCGGTCCAGTTTAAGAACCTATTGTGGCCCTCGAGTCAAAAAGTTTGCCCACCCCTGGTCTAGGATAACCACGTTACTAAATATCCCCATTGGGAAGGCTAAGCAGTACCTGAGAAAACAAGGCTTAGGGCCATGCAATTCTCACAGAAAATATTATTATTATTTATATCCTATTGGCAGTACCATTTAATGTACAAACATAAATTATATGTGAGGTATATACTGGTGTATATATGTGGATTTGAAAACGTCTCATAATCCACACAATTCTAACATTTATGGAATATGTCCCACTATTGGGAATAGTCTCATATATTTCTACAACAAGCCATTATTTGTTTTGCTACTCTTTTCCTTATCGTTTTCCCAGAGGCTTGGGAAAAGAGGAAGCCCCTAGACTTGTCATGAATCCTGTTCTTGTTAAGACCAAATGTCTCATTTTCCAGGCTCCTGTCTATTATTAGGCTCCTGTCTATAACGTTCAGAAACAGCTGGACTCTGTACATTTCAACCATTAAAATGGAAGAAATTATCATGTTGAAGCTAATTTGAGTAAATTAAGGGACATAATGTCACAAACAACAGTAAATGGCTTAGGCTAATTGAGGAAAAAAAACACAAGAATTTATTGAAGGGTTAGTGCAAAGACTTAGTGACTTAAAGTCACAGTTAAAACAGCCCATCTTTCAAAAGAATCGAAGCGAGTCTAGCAAGGGACAAACCTTACTTTGAGTTGCAGACAAAGGATAACTCACCACCACCACTGTCTCTTCTATTTTACGTTCCTAGTTATTAGTACAGAATGGCCAAATGGATAGATATCTACCCCTAGGTCAATTATGAAAGGCAGGTAGAGAAGTAATGACTTCACACGGCTAATTTGACTGACTTGCTCACACATCTTACCGGAAACCAGACCTCCTTGCAAAGGAGGAAGTAAAAATACTCAGATGAAACCAGCAGCAACTGTAACCCATCTCTGAGCTTTGATGAACTTGTGGACACGCTGGTCCATATACCTTCTTTGTACATGCACTTCCATGTGGAAGGGAATGAATAGTTTCAAGATCATCTAATATGTACATATAAAGGAGTCTAAAATGTCATAATGCAATTGTAAACTTTAATAATTTCAGAAGGCTAAAATCCAAAAATTATAAGGATTATCATTTAAACATAGAATTATTTATTGTCCCTTCTCCTGTATAGTTTTGTGAATTGTAAGTAATACTTTTTAAATTTTTTTGTTTCTGAGCCTCTCAAGATGGCAGAGTGAAAAAAAATTAAAATTTATTTACCTTTGAAAATTTACAAAGTTCAGCAAGTGTAAATGGCATGCAAGTTATTAAATAAACAAATTGTGTTTTTCAAAAGTTGATAGCTTTTACCCTTCTCAAGTTATTAAGCTTAAATATTCACTATGACATTTTTAGCTGTATATATACATATTAGATTATCTTGAAAGTATTCATTTTGTGCTCCATCCTTCCCCATGGATATGTATGAATAAGAAGTGTATATGCACCTGTGTGTCCACAAATTCATAGACAATAAGAGGTAGATTATAGTTGCTTTTGGTTTCATCCATGCAGTACCGTTCTATCTGTCAATAATAAATGTGTCTGTCTTCTAGCCAAATAATTATGCGGGTGAGTATATTACAGGGTGATATGGAAAAGGTGTATCTTCATTTAAAGAAAGGGATATTGTAAATATATTAAATTGTTAACAAAGACCACTCTCATGGAAATGGGGGGAAGGCAGTGTCTGGGATGGTGTGATCTGCCTTCTTGTCCCTCAGGAAAGTGGTGGATGGTATTAAAAGGGCCTGTCTGCTGAGATAGGTGGTAGGGTGTAGAGATGGTGGTGGTAGATATGAGTATAAAGGTTGGATACTATGTCTGCTTGAAGGAAATGAGCCTCATCAGTGCAGTCTAACTTGCCTCACTTCCTCTCTTTTAGGGGTTGAAAAACGGTCTGCTTAGTTGTACAAGGTTGTCTTCATGCCAAAATGATTTTCCTTCTGACATCTAAATGTTGCCTTTTTTATTTTCTCATTCTCCCTCTTCTTACGCTCTTTGTACTTTAGATGAGCCATGGCATTATGGAAAGCATGGCAGCTGAAGCCCTCCCTGACCCCACACTCCACATGCTCCTGAAGGACTTCTAAGCTGGGGAGGACCCGGCAGCAGGCCATGCACCTGAACCCACTCTCCAGGGCCACCAGCCACTCAGGTGTCTCTCTCTCTCTGTGTTCATTCCAGCAGTTGACACACCAAGTTATAACAACACTAAAAATTGACAAAATTTGCTTAGTGAAGATATTTGGGAATTCAAAGGTGAAAATGTATTATGTGCAGGATGATTAAATGATGTTGAGGAATGTATTTCAGCCACATAACATTTTACAGCATAGTAGTATGATATTTCCCATTAATGCTTCATCTTTGAGAACTTCATAGGACTTCAGTTCTCACTGCTGTATATACTATTCCCATATCTATTTCTCTAAGTTCAACAATTCCTCTGTGTTTAAAACCCAAGGTACATACAACGTTGAAGCAAATGTAGTGTCTATCATGAGAAACAGGAGTAAATTTGGTTTCAGGGAATCTGTTTGGTGTCAGGACCAGTCACTAACAGTGTGCTATAGGGATAGATAGCAGACTGATATTCGATTGAACAGTAAAAGCTATTTCAATATAAAGTGAGTTGTTTAGGGAGATATTGGAGCTATTCTTTTCTATTACAAGTTAGTCAAGTGCTGAAGATAATGGAGAGGAAATGAAATGTGTATTTTGCCTAAATGACCATTCAGACATCTAATCACTTCAGAGGTCACCACTTTCTTTGTCATCATCTATGGCCAGACAAAGCCACGTCTTGAATGCTTGCTACAAAAGGACTCCCTCTCTGAAGTGATCATTTTCTTAATTTTAAAAACTAATATTTCATATTAAACTTCAAGGCCTATGCTAGCTAGATTTAGGCAGTTCTTTATAGAAGTGTAGCTATACTTTACTGGAAACTCACCTTTTTGATGTGCTATTACTAAATTTTTTTTCCCTTGTTTTAGGCCTTCCAAAACTGACTTTGTGGGGAGACTTTGCAAAAACCACACACTTTCCATAAAAAACACAAATAAGATCTTTTTCGGTTTCTGAAGAATTGATAGTTAATTTCAAGCTTTGTAGGGCTGGTCACCATTCTTTTTCCTTAATCCTCACCCGAGGATATTTTCCCATTGCTATTAGGTAGAGTAGGAGGGAGGGAGAGAGGGAGTTAGAGAGAGAGAAACGTCAATGTGACAAGACACATAGATTGGTTGCCTCCCGCACATGCTCTGACCGGGGCTGGGGAATGAACCCGCAACCCAGGTAAGTGAACTGAGACCCATTTGGTGCATGGGCCAATGCTCTAACCACTAAGAACACTGGCCAGGGCTGGTCACCATTCCTAAGTTGACTTACAATAACAAGTGTATTTATACATGGTTTTAAAATAGTAATCTTATATGTTGGTCTAACATAAAACACAAAGTATGTTGACTAGAAAATACTCAGAAAAATCTTTGTAAAATTTGAGAGATGACTGCTGTTTTATAAGTCTCTACTAAAATGATAAAGATGCTTATTAAATAAAATCGAAGAACTTATGCACTAATTTTCTATTAAAAATTATAATTAAGATAGGGATTTTCAACACCTACTGTTCTGATTTTCGGAACACTGGTAATTTGGCCAGGCAGAACTGCAGGTTTTGATTCAGAAATCCCATAGCCGAGAATCATAAGTCAAAATGGGGTTATTTACTGTCAAGGCAACACACCATATGGCCTAAATTAGCCTAAGAGCATATTCGTATACAAGCACTTCTGTGCTTTCATGTCCAGTTCATCTCCCTAAATGGAAAAGATGCCTTGATAAAGAAAATGCCCTGGCCCAGAGACAGTGGCTTGGATGTGGCGGGCAGAAGTGCGGTAATCTGGTTACTTTCTCTACAAACCATGTAATAATGTGCATAGGCCACTGTGAAGTGAAATGATTAGCCGCCTACTACACCAAGATGTATTGGCATAACACATCAGCGAATTAGAGGCTGACCTTCCATCCTTGCTGTGAGATGTCATTTCCATTTTGTTAAACTTCCTCAAGCTAGTCCTCCTCATTTCTCTTCTTTGAACTCTCTCCCTCCGCTTAATGGAGCCCATTAACATTTCTGGCTCTGTTCATCCCCACCTCTAAATGAAAGAAACGTGGTTTCAGTTCCAAAGGTGCTTGCTGCTACATGAATAAGGGCAGCAGGCACTTGCCTCAGCAAAACAACAGCAAGTGAAACACAGTGCGATGCACATATTTAGAGATGACGCTGCAGTAATTGTAAAGAGGAGCTGCTGTCTCTCTGGTGGAGACCGGGGTCTGGGTGACTGTGCCATAGAGGTCATGTCAAGACAGCTGACTGGTTTCTATATATGGCCCAGAGAGCAGCTGTTAAGTTTTGAGACTAGAGAAATTTGAAACAAGTCTTGGATCTGTTAAAGTCTAATAATTGAAATGAAAAATGACAGGACTGGGAGCCTAAAATGCCCTAATCCTGACGTGCGGGAAATGTTTTCCAAAGAAATGATTTTATGTCAAGTTGTAGTTATTAAAACAAAAATATTTAATTATTTTTTTTGCTCTGAGTAACAAGTAGAACAAAAAAATCAATGCAGTAAAGTTTATAATTCTGATTATGTGACTCTCTCATTGAGCAGTGCTTTAGCAGAAAAGCAGATGGGCTCTGATTAGGCTTATAAATATAGAAATGTATTGATCAACCAGACAAAACTCCTTGAAGTGTTCCCTGCATGAGCTCAATGCACCTTTAAAAAGAGGGAAAGAAGCTGTAGCCTGTCTTTCCAGGCTCCAACTAAGTTTGTGGAGCTGACATCTCAATAAATTACAGAGTTGTATTGACTTCTTTATGGACTAGGCACAAACAAAAGGGATTATATTGAGCAGCATTTAGGGAAATGTTTTGAGCCTGGTTTTGATTCCAATATATAGATGCAAATGTCATCAATGTCAAAGCATCCAAAGTAGCAAAGGGTAGGGTGGACAAGTTATATGAAGGAGCTGGGTGGGCATTTCTGCAAAGCCTGATTATTTGGGCTGCTACCAATTCTGGTCCATTAACCTCAACTCCCTTTCCTTTTGTTTACACAGTGAATGAGATGTTTTCACCTCCTCAACCACTTTCCCCCCACCCACCTTTCATGACTCTAAATTATCTCTAAGCACACCCACTAAACTCAAACAAAAACATGTTCCTGCTGAACATCATCCTATCACTCCAGCCTCGACTAGGAATTTTGAAATCGTGATAGAAACTCCCGAATAGGCCCCCGGAAGCTTTCCCTTCTCAGATGTATACCTTTGGCTTAATTCCCTCTTTTCTCAGGATAAATAAGGAACTGTATCTTTCCTCTTAGTAGCCAGCTATACTTGTCATAAAAAATTTTTATATACATGACATTCAGAAAATATAAAAGAAAGTTAAGTTCTTCCACAGAAAGCAGCTCTCATGGACGCTAAGGACTTTTGTTGGAATATTAATTATGTAAACAGTCTCAATTATTGCTTCATGGCCTGTAAATTCTAGAAGCACTTTCAAGACCAAAGTAGGCTACATCCACTGTCATTTATGTGCCATAATTCTATTTCCAAGTCACTCAAAGATTTTTAAGACTAAGGCTCATCCTATCCATCTTAGAGCAGGCACTTTTCCTGGCCATTAAAAATCTAACTCAGCCCAAAATAAATCAGGCTAGATCTGAGTGGATTTAAAGTAGAGAAATCTCTATTTTAAAATATGAGTATTAAATTCTTATCAACAACTCCAGTATCATGTTCCTAGAGTCACATGATACGTTTTATACAATTTACTATTTTATATCCATATCTATGTCTTAGAGAATATTTAGAAAAACTACTATGAAAAATAGGGGAAATCACACTCTATGAATAGAATAATCAAACTGAAAGAAACATTGGAGATTTGTTAAAATACAGTGTATCATTATATAGATTTATATTTATATTGTATGTATGTGTATATGATTTGTTTACTTATTGTTACATATATATGTAAGGGCTTTGCAGATATTTTAACCATCTAAAGAATTATTTAAGTTTGATATTATTAACAACACTTCCATTTTATGAATGAGAAAATTGACACCTACAGAAGTTATATAAGCCTCAGCTGCTGAGTGTCAGAAGAGGGAGTAAAATCCTGCTATACATCTACTTCTTAAACACTATTATACTGCATTTCTATTTAGTGGTGGAAAACAGAGTAATAAACAGAAAGTCAAGACCAAGCAAGCTGTTCTACTTAATGGCAAAACAAGAACTGAGACTAGAATCCCTGGACTCAGAATCATTGATACATTTTTACTACAAGAAATAAATACTGAATATATTTCTATAAATATGGTGTATTATACCACTTATGACTATCATATTTATAACTCTTACATAATATTATATAAAACAATTACACCATATTTAATATTTCTTTATTTCAATGATAAACTTTGCAATGTTGTGCATTATTGCTGAAAAGGGCTCTCAAAAATAAATTCTCTCCCAGATGTTTTACCAAAAATTTTATGAAAAGTCTTTGAGAGAATTACTCAATATAAATAACTCATTCACAAGTTAGGGTGGTTTATTTTAATTGAATATTTTAATTACTCTCCTTTTACTATCAAGCTGGGTTTAATTGCATGGAAAGCATAGGAATGTGTTGTATTGGTTCCCATTAATTATTGAATTAATTAATTTTGGTTGGTGTAGTGGAGGGATTTAGAAAACTTTGATGTTAGCATCCCAGGTGTTTAGTAAAGAACATACCTGGATGAGCTGCAGTTGCAGAATGTAGTTAGGATGATACCCCAAGTTCAGGTGACAGGGTAAATGCAGGGTCAGAAACTAAGGAAATCTGGCAAAAGGGATATAAAAGGCGCCACAGATACTTCAGGTCCATGTCCATTTTGCCATGGGAACTGGCACTGGTTCCATGTGGTGCTATAGGAGGCACAAAGGGAGAATGTCCCAAATAAATAACAAGCCATTAGGACTGTGAGGGGTGGAGAATGAACAGTGCCAACTTTGCCTTTACTCACATGTTTTCTTTTCCTGAGACACCCTTCTGTCTCCCTACATCCACCTTTCAAATCCCACTTCTCACAGTAGACTTCTATTGCTTGTCTTTGCCAGAAAATCAGGTGAGCAGCCTGGCACTAAACTTTATAAAGGTTGTTAATCTGTGATTCCAAAATTCAAATGCCTTCAAGGACCAGGCAGGTGATCTAAAGGTAAAGCAGGCAGTATTACCCTCTGCAAACTGAAGAAGGCAGCATCTCCAGAGTGCACTTTAACCTCCTCTGGATTTACATATTAATTTAAATATGTTAAATCCAGCTTTTCTACTTTATATTGGGTCCAAGGCTTTGGCTCTAATCTCAGCATCACTATAGGTGTTGATACATAAGGCAATCATAATGCCACTCACAGATGCCTTCTGTAGAGTTTGTTTTCATCACTGTCATTGATATTTCAGGTTAATTTACCTTTGTAGGTTTTCCTTACTTATTTTGAACCCATCAATATTTTTCTAAGCATGTTTTATTCATCTTATAGTAGTATTGTAGTAGGAAGTCTTTTAGAGTAGCTTGTCTACCTCCTTCAGTGTCAGAAACTGAAGTTCAAGTGCATAGTGTTGAATTCATGGCTCCTTCATATTTATTGACTGAATAATGCCTTTAATAGCAAAAAAGAAAACATAATCAACAGGATAGAATTACAACGTGTGTGTGTATATGTAGGGAAGTGTGTTTGTATACATGTGTTTGACTTAGATAACTGTAGAAGCTACATTGGAGAATTGAAATCAGTGAACTTCTTTGTCTGGGGACTATACACTATTTAAAATGGAGCATGACATTTTTTATCTTCTGGATATACTGTTATGGAAATGTTAATAAGAGTCAGATGAAATTTTCCATTAATGAGATGTCTCTGATGGCATGAAAAATAAGTCTTGTTTTATTGATGGCACAGTGAACTAGCAACTATTAAGTAAATGAATACTTCTACTCTTAGGTATCCAAATAAAAATCAGAAGGCAAGTTCTTGTTGGAAATATCCTGATAGCATTGCATTCTTCTAATTAGGTTAACATTTTATTTCCTTTTCACTTGGAAAACTTAAAATGTAGTGAGGTAAATGCCAGTTTTTAGACCAAGAAAGGTTTAATAGTGTCTGAGAAAAATTTCACCTTATCTGCTCATTGTTTTATGCCAAGGAAATAACAGAAATCACCCAATTAACCTTAAAATCCTGGGGGTCATCCAGTGCATATTGTACATATCACCTTTTTATAGACTATTCCACACTCGTCTTTATCATCTTGACAAGTACTGTGAAGTTTATGCATGCCTCAGAATGGCTGAACAGGTCTTAGGGTGTCCCTTGAGGTGGTAGCAGATAAACCCTACCGTTCAGGAGGAGATATTGGATGCCGCTGAGGCACAGCTGGGATGGGAAAAGACCACTGCAACTTAGCAGATCTAAAAACATAGTTTCCATTGAGCAGACAGAAGAATTAGATTGTGGTAGGGAGGTTTTTACTCTCCAACACACACACACACACACACACAAACCTAGCAACATTTATTATAATGTATTGTTATAGTAATTAGTTTTGTGAATATACAATTAAAGCACTTATATTTGAAATTAAATGTTAGAGTTACTGACTTCCAAAGGATTAAATGTTGAATCAGATTCTCAGGATTTTACGGTTTGTTTTTTCCTCCTCTCTGTTCCATTCTGTAGTTCTACTCTCAGAAAATATAACTCCCCAAGTCATGTACCTCTTGTTTTGTGATAGAGTATGGGATTCATTCCTGTTTGACCTTATACTTTCTGATCTCAGTTATATATTGTCGTATAAAACCCCCCTCCAAATTAGCATCTTTTAAAAAACTGCATTGGAGTAGTGCCCTGATTGACTGATTGATTGTTCAAATGGAGTGTTCTAGGCACAGTCCTGTCTTTTGATGATTACTTTTAATGTTAATTCTTAGAAGTAGAATACTCATAAGTGAGTGTCTCGTTTATAAAACATGATGTTAAAAATTCATACACTGGATTCATCTAGGCTACTGTGTATTTACTTCATTAAGGTACAATGTAAGGGAGTAGGGGGAGAAGAAGGTCCTAATATATGATGACATGAGATGATTCGACTTTGGGTGGTGGGCGCATGGTGAAATATACAGATCTTATAACGTAGAAACTCACACTTGAAACCTGTTTGATCATGTTGACTAATGTCACCCCAATAAATTTAATTTTAAAAAAGGTGTATTGTAGAACATTGGAACTGCCTTTTCCCTTAATCATAAAAATAGATGTTTTATAGTGACCTCTCCATATAAATTCCTGTATATGCCTAAGATTTTATGGTAAATACTAGAGGCCTGATGCATAAAATTCATGCAAGAGTAGGCCCTCCTTCCCCCAGCTGCTGGCACCTAGGACCCGAGCTTCCCTCTGGCCCCGACAGGCACCCAGGACCTGGGCTGCTTCCTTCTGGCCTCGGCTTTATCCAGAAGGAAGTCCGGTCTAATTAGCATATTATCCTTTTATCATTATAGATAAGTACTATAAATACTCTTATGCTTAATTAAAGAATAACAAAATAACCTAATGTTATATTTGTGATATGTAGTTTAGGAAATACAATTCAGAATATAGATCAAGCAGCTGGGAGAGAAAATCCATGATTTATTTGATAAATACTTTGAGAAAGTCACAAAAGAATTGTCATAAATGCATAGATTGTGATATATTGTAGATAATCTTATTGCTTATGCAATTGTAAATTATAAAAAATGCAGTGTCTTTAGTTTGCTTATATAACAACCTGAGCCTAAAATTCACAATTATATATCCAAGTATATGCACACTGTAGATGCTAATTATTCAATTAATCTTTTCAAATATGACAAAAAAAGAGGTTTAGGATGGGCGTTGACTGTATGAGTTTTTTAAAGATGACTAGTTATTGAAAATCTGGCAGCTAAGCTGGGTTTTGCTTATTTTCCTCTAGAAATAAGAATCATAGGTCAGACACATAGGAAAAATGTTGAAATCAAATGTATTTGAAAAGAGACTGTCTCTCAGAGAGTCACCAAGCCTGGTGGGGTAAGAGAGAATAAGTGAAATAATTTGAAGAAGAATTTAAAAATGTCTGTGAGACACAACTTTATTGGGGAAGACCAGTTTCAGAAAGCATAATATAACTATGGGAAGATGATAAAAACAAACAAACAAACAAACAAACAAACAAACAAAAAACAAACCACAAACAAACCAATGCTTATGGACCAAATGGACAGGGAACAATTAGAAATGAAAGTCATTTCGGTAGTTTATGAGAATAAGGACATGGAAAGCCACCTAGGACAGAGGCTGATGGTCTTATTAATCCCCCACATAGACAGAAATACAAAAAGACAGGCTGGTTTAGTCCTTAGAATGGGGAACTTAATCTTATCAAGGCATACTAATTGCATGTGCCTTATGACTCAGCAATTGTGCTCTCAAAATTATATTCCATAGAAAATTTCATATGTTTGTGTGAAGGTGTTAATTAGAACAATGTTTAGGGTGGTCAGAAGTTGGAAGCAATTTTTGTATCATCACTGAGAAAGTGCATGCAAGTAAACTTATACCATGGTGAATCTTTCAGCTAGTTAAAACAGTGAGTTGGGTATACAGTAATCCTCCCATATCCACATATGTTCTTTCTGTGGTTTCAATTACCCGCAGTCAACCATGGTCCAAAAATATTATGAAAAATTCCAGAAATAAGAAATTCGTAAGATTTAAATTGTGTGCCGTTCTGAATAGCATGATGAAATCTTATGCTGCCCTGCTCCGTCCTGTCATGGACATGAATCACCCCATTGTCTAGAGTATCTATGCTGTTACAATACCTGCCCTTTAGTTACTGACTTAGTAGCCATCTCTTATGGGACCTACTGCCATGGTATCACAGTGCTTGGGTTCAAGTAACCCATATTTCACTTAATAATGTCGCATTCCCCTCACTTCATTTCATCACATCACGTAGGCATTGTATCATCTCACATTATAACAAGAGCCAGAGGGATAATACAGTACAACAAGACATTTTAAGGAAGGAAAACAGATCACATTCACGTAATATTTATTACGGTCTATAACTTTATAATTATTGAATTATTGTTATAATTATTGAATTTTATTTTTAGTTATTAATCTCTTACTGTGTTCAATTTATAAATTAAACTTTACTATAAATGTGTATGTGTAGAAAAAGGTAGTATGTATAGTGTTTGATACTGTCTGAGGTTTCTTGCATCCACTGGCGTCTTAGAACACATCCCCCTTGAATAAGTGGGACTACTCTACACAAAATAACATAGGCAGATCTTTCCTTTTTTTTAAAGTCAAGTTTATTGAGGAATAACTCACATATATTAAATTTTACCTTTTTAAGTGTACAGTTTGACAATTTTTTCTTCCTTTATTATTTTCCCCATCACCATTTATCCCCCATATACCCTCTTCCACCTCACCTCCAACCCCCCCGCCCCACTAACCACACTGGTGTCTCTCTCTCTCTCTCTCTCTCTCTCTCTCTCTCTCTCTCTCTCTCTCTCTCTCTCTCTCTCTCTCTCTCAATCCCTTTACCTCCTCTAACCTTTACAGTCAGGTAAATCAACAAGATATTCAAAATATCCATTATCTCAAAACTTTCCTTGGGTCCCTTTTGCAGTTAATCCCCTTTCCCACACTCATTCCCAGGAAACTGGTTTATTTTTTATACTTGTATTTTACCTGTTCTAGAATACTATAGAAATGGAATTATTCTCTATATAATCCTTTTCGGTTGGATTTTTTTCTATTAATGTTATGCTTATGAGTTTCTCCTGGCAAGAATATATCAAGAGCACTTTGTATTGCTGAATAGTACTCTATTATTGGACTATAACAAAAAAGTCTTTACTCTTTCACCAATTAATGGATATGTAGGTTGTTTCCAGATCTAGGCTATTTGAAATAGTTGCTATGAACATTTGCATACAGATATTTGTGTGAACGTATGCTAATATTTATCTTGAGTAAATACTAGTACCTGGGAGTTAAATAGTTGGGTTATATGTAAAGTGTACATTTCACTTAGAAGAAATTGCTAACCTGGCTTCCAAGTGCTTACATTATTTTACATTCCCAACAACAATGTAAGAGTTCTAGTTGCTCTATATTTACATAATCATTTGCTAATGTCAAGCTTTTCAGTTTTAGCCATTTTAATAAATGTTTATAGGTATGTTGCTATGGATTTAAATTACATTTTCTTGATGTAAATGTATTCAAACAACTCCGTGTGCTTTATGAGCCTTTGTTTATTGTCTGAGTGGAAGTGTCACAACCAGTTTTTTTGCCCCTTTTTCATTAGGTTATCTGTACTCTTTGGTTATAAGTGTTCTTTTTATATTGTAGTTATAAATCCTGCATTATAATATGTGTTTTGAAAATATTTTCTCCCAATCTGGGAATTGTATTTTCATTTCCAACAATATCTTTCAGAACAGACATTTTTAATTTCAATGTAGTCCAATTTATTTAATATTTCTTTTATGGTTTGTGCTTTTGGTATCATATCTAAGACATATTTTGTTGTTATATATTTTTCTTTTTTCTTCTATAATTTTATATATTTAATACTGAAATTTTTCTTTATTATTATTTTTGAATTATTTTTGTACATGGCATCAGATAAGGCTCAAGGTAATTTTTTGGTATATAAATGCCCATTTTTAATACCTTTTTTGAAATATTTTTTGTTTATTGAATTAAGTTGGCACCATATATTCATAGATGTGTAGGTGTATTTTTGTTTTGTTCCCTTGACAGATCTTTTTATCTAGCCAGCTAGCCATCATCTACCTACCTAATTAATTTCAAAACTTATATATTAAACATTTTAAATTTACTGAATACTCTAGCTTTATAGTAAGTATTGACATCAGGTAGTATGCATTCTCCAACCTCATAATTTTTCAAAATCATTTTTGCTATCTTATATGCTGTCTTTTTCAAAATAAATTTTAGACAGCTTTTCCATTAATACAATAATACCCCTAGAATTTTGGTTGAAATTTTTTGTATTTGTAGATCAGTAAATATTAAGAGAGCTACCTTAATAATATTGATTATTCTGATGATGGATATGGGGGTAAACTTTTTTATTTACTTGATTTCTATAAACAATATTTTGCAATCTTCATTGTACAGGTCTTGCACATATTTTATTAATTTGACTCCTAGATATTTTGGTTTTGGGTGGAATAAAAATTGCAAATACATTGTTTTTAAAATTTAAAGTTAAATATTTTTTCTGCCAGTATATAGAAATGTAACTGATTTTTATCTTAACTTGTATCCTATGTCATTGATAAAATAACTTTTTACTCTGACGGATATTTTCTAGATTTCTCGGGATTTTCTATACAGAGGATATATTGTTTTCTTTATTTGTATTTTAACATTTGTATTTTTCTTTCTAATTTGTATTATCTGAATTTATTTTTATTTTCTAATATTTTTTTTAATAATAGGGAAGGTTGCTCTACTTTGGAAATTCAGGCAATCTTAAATATATGTATAATTTAAAATTTAAATAAAATACATATCCTTTTAAATATGTGCAATTTATTTTGTGTCAAATATATCTTTATAAAGCTCTTTATATATGAAATTAATTATGTCATTTTAATATGTAATAATAGCTTTTTTGACTTCTGTCACTATAGATTAGTTTCCATTTTCTAAAGTTTTATATAAATGAATTCATAGCATATACTATTTATTTTCTATCAATCATTATAATTATTTGAGATTCATCCTTGCTGTTGCATATATAAAGATAACCTTCCTTTTTCACTATTAATTAATATTCCTTTGTATGGACATAACACTCTATTCATTCATTTACTAGTGATAAACATTTTGATTGTTTCTAGTTTTGTGCTATTACAAATAAACCTTCTATAAACAACATGTACAAGTCTTTGAATTATCATCTATTTCTTTTTATTTTAGGTAACTCCAGGAAGTAGAATGGCTTGATCATATGGTCGGTGAGTGCTTAACTTTTTAAGAAATCACCAAACTGTTTTTGCAAAGTAGTTGTGCAATTTAACATGCCCCACCAGCTATGTATGAGAGATTTAGTTGCTTCACATATACACTGGTATTTGATATTATCTGTCTTTTTTATTGTTGCTATCCTTTTGGATATGTAGTGTTTTTGCTGTGTTTTTGATTTGCATTTCTTAATGTTTGGATATCTTTTTATGTGCTTATTTGCCATCTATTTAGCCTTTACAAGGAAATGTCTTCATATCTTTTGCCAATTTTCTGTTGGGTTTTGAGAATTCATTTTTTATTGAGATATAATTGACATTTAACATTATGTTAATTGCAGGTGTAAAGCATAATAATTTGATATATGTATATATTGTAAGATGATCATATTTTCTATCTATGACCAAACATAATTATAATATTTTCCTTGTGGTGAGAATTTTTAATATCTACTCTCTTAGTAACTGTCAAATATTCTATAAAGTATTATGAACAATAGTCATCATGCTGTACATTACATCTCCATGACATTTGTTTTATAAATGGAAGTTTGTACCTTCAATCAAATCCACTCCTCTCCCAAATTTTGAATTTTCTAGAACCTTTAATACAAGTTTAACAAATGTATGGATCCTTCTCCCATTAAGTAAAACTACTTAGTGTTGGTTTTTCATAAATGATCTTTATTAGTTTAGGAAACTCTCAGTTTGCTGAGAGTTTTTATCATGAGTAAATTTATTTTTAATTTCTTCAAATATTTTTCTTTATCTATTCTAATGCTCATGCGATTTTGCACTTTGTGGAGTCTGTATTGTTTGCGAATCACATTGTGTGATTTTCAAGTGTTGAAAAGTACTTGCGTTCCTGGATGAAACCACTAATGTATTATTGTTTTATATATTGTTGAACTTGATTTGATAATACTTTGTTAAAGATGTGAGGTTACATTCATAAGGTATATTGGTCTGTAGTTGTTTTTTTTTCTTATAATGTCTTTATATTTTAGTATCACGATAAGGTGGTCTCAAAATATGGTGGAGAGCATGACTTAATCTTTATTTTATAGAAGAGTTTGTATGTTATTGGTTTTATTTATTCCTCAAATGTTTGGTAGAATTTACCGTAAAAGCATCTGAGCTTGGAGTTTTATTTTTGGTAACTATATATTTAGTTTCTTTGATAATATGCTATTCAGGTTATAAATTTCTTCTTGAGTGAGTTTTGGTAATTTATATATTTCAAAAAATTGCCCATTTCATCTTGTTTACAAGTGTGTTGTCATAAAGTTGCTTATATTATTTCCTTATTATTTGCTTAATGCCTGTGGGAGATGTAGTGTGATACTCTCTTTCCTTCCTAATATTTGTAAGCTATATTTTTCTTGATTGGCCTGCTTAGAGTATTATCCAATTCCTTAATCTTAAGAAATTTAAAAATAGTTTTATTTTATTTACTTTTTTCTTTGGTTTTATATTTTCTGTTGATAATTTTCTCTGACCTTTATTATTTTCTTTCCTCTGCTTGCTTTCATATTAATTTGCTCTTACTCTGTCTAATTTATTTTTTTAGAAGCCAATATCATTATTATGAGATCTTTAGTATTTTATAAAATAAGTATGTACTGCTAGCAATTTGATTCTAAACATTGCTTTAGCTGTGTTCCAAACATTTTGATGTTTTGTTTTTATTTCCCTTTTGATCAAAATATTGTCTAATTTGCCTTGTGGTTTCTATGAACCATAACTACATAGAAATGGTTGTTTATCTTGTGATTGAGGATTTTCCATATATATAGCTACATTTTGTTATGGTCAAATAATCGATATATATAAACAAGTAATATGCAAAGTAGCTGGGCATCACAACCGGCTGGAGGAGGCTGCATCATGACCGCTCAGGAGGAGCTGTGCGCGCAGATGGGCAGGAGGGGACTGCGTGCCGCCCCCAGCCCCAGCAGACACACACACACCAGGGGTGGGGGTGTGCTCCGAGCAGGGCCATGCAGAGGAGCTTGGAGCATGCCCCCACCCCAGCAGACAAACACTCCCCAGGGTGGGAGCATGCTCCAAGCAGCTGCAGGGTGCGGCTCAGAGCACGCCCCTGGTGGGTGGCGGCAGCAGCTGGAGCAAAGCAGCCCAGGACCTGGGTGCCAGAGGGAAACTGATGCTGGCAGCCAGGGGAAGGAAGGCCTATTCTTGCACGGATCTTCGTGCATTGGGCCTCTAGTATATATATATATATAGAATGATTTCAAATTTTTTTAAGTTTGTTGAGGTTTGATTGGTGAGATTATCATCTCTCTTGCTGAATGTTTTGTGTCCACTTAAAAATATTGTGCGTTCTGACGTTGTTGAGTTGAATGTTCTTTAAATATCAATTATTTGATTTTACTTTCATAAATGTCCTTGTTTTGAAGTAAACATTTTCTGCAATTGTCTTTTCATGGTGTATCATATTTCCATTGTTTTACTTTAAAATAGCATATACTTGGGTATGAATTTATTATCAAAATTGATAATCACAACCTTTTATTATGGTGTGTAGACAAATTATATTTAAAGCAATTACTAATATGTTAGGAGTGATATGTCATATTGATATGATAGCAAATGTGATACATTTATATCTTTATTTTGTTTTCAATTTATCACATCTGTTCTTTTTTTGTTTGTTTGTTTTTTGCTTTCTTGGGATTGAAAGACATTTTTAATAATTGTTCTAGGGTTTCCAATGCATGTCTTTAGATTATCATAATATACCTGCAAATATTATACTACTTCACATGTAGTATAAGAACCTAGACTATACTTTCATTTCCCTCTATCCATCTTTGTGCTATTGCTGCCATATATTTTACTTTTGCACTTATTATAACCCCAAATATATAGTGTGACTTGGTTTACACTTTGTCTTAGAGATTTAAAATAAGGAATTATGGTTTATATTTTCTTATATTTTTACTATACCCATCACTCTTCATTTTTTGTGTTATAAATATTTCTGTTATCACATTCTGATTGAATAGCTTTGTTTGACTTTCAGAAGTTTGTTGTACCTCTATATGTAATTCTTCATGTTATCCTGTTTTACATTCTCTGATCTTCTCAGATCTGTACTTTGTTATTTGTTTATTAATTGTGCAAAACTCTCACCAGTTTTCAAGTGCTTCTAGAACCCTATCATTTATCTTCGAATGTTGGGATTCTAATTACACATGTGTTAGATCATTTGTTAATGGTCTTAAATACTCTGGATTTTTTTCCACTCATTTTTATATCTATATATTTCAGTTTAGAGAATTTCTGTTAAAACATACTCTAATTCATTCATTACTTTCTCTAATGAATTTAGTCTGAAAATAAGCCAATTAAAGAAAATTTTCAACTTTAATATAATCTTTTAAAATCTCTGTCATTTCCTTTTGTTTTCTTTACAGTGTCTATATTTCAGCCAAAATTTCCATCTGTTCATCCATGATGCTCTTATTACCACTAAATGCATTAATACATTTATTATAGTTATTTAAGTGTTCATGTCAAATATTTTCAACATATGGACCATCTCTGAATCTGGTTTGTTAACTGCTTTATCTCTTCTGGTAGGTTCTTTTTTTTTATAATTGTGTCTCTTGCAATTATTAGTATTTTTCATAAGATTTTGGATATTATGTGCAAAAAACAAACAAAAAATGCAGAGACTGAGATAAATAATATTCACTCTTAGAGATCAGTATGCCTCTGCTCCTGTCAGGTTATGTGGGGGACTGAGACAGTCATTAGTTCCTGTAACCCTGCACTCTAGGTGTTGTTATCAGAGAGATAACCAGGAGCTCTTGAGTCTTATCTTCTTTAGGAAAAGATTTCAATCAAAAGACAAAGTGTAGAAGAGCAAGCTAGAATTCGTTGACCACAGCAAAAATATACTTAGAACAATGAAACAAGGACCATTGCTCCCCTGGTTGCGAGTCTCACGGGGTACCTTAGAGGTTAGGAGATGAGTGTGAGGGGAGGTGGAGGGAAGGAGGCTGGGAAGGGAATGGCACAGGGGTGCTCCCTGGAGGGAGAGCACCCAGGGACCTTCGTTTTCAGGGGTTTTAAAGACTGGGTGTTTAGAGTCTTAGGGGAGAATCAATAGAATATTCATCAGCTTTATGCTGATGCACCAAAATGAGATTTATTCTCATAATTTGTCCTTGGACGTGGTTGGCAAATGGCACTAATTGGATTTCTGTTATCTGTCTCCCTGAGTAGGATGATTTAAGTTATTTACCCTCTGGTTGGGGAGGAGAAGTGCAAACCACTTACTCTTAAGTGTCCTTGGTTTAGGGAAAATAGGATTTACTAAGTGGCTGCAAACTGCTGTTTATCTGTCTTAGTTTCCCTATTCTGCTTGTCCCGGAATTTTCCTAGCTTCTTACTATTCTATAACACAGGTGAAACCAGAATGTGAGGTTTGAGTCTAAGTGTGTTGTCTTGTGAAACTGAAGAATGAAGTTGAGGATAAAAAACAGTTAATGGAGGCAAAGTTTATTGAGAGAAGCCAATCCTGGGAAAGGTGCAGCTGGGTTTCCAGGAGCAGGCCAGTGTCCAGAGCTTCCTCCCCATTTTACAGCCCGGTGTTCAAGTCCATGTGTAGAGTCCCACATCATCATAAGCCACGTGGGTGCAGGCGATGTGCTACCCTGCCACAGGAACCTCAGGAACTCATTTGCTGAGGAGAGAGAGCAAGAGAGGAAGCTCACACTTTTTAATTTAGAGGGTGCTGGCTCTGACTGGTCTTTTCAAAGAATTTGCCTATGTAACATCCTTGGGATTAGTTATACACTTTGCTGCCTTGTGATTCGTTATCTGCAAGCTGCCTGCCTTAGTAACATTTATATATATTTAAAGTTTGCATTTCTAGTGTGTGTCCTTTTTTCCACGTCCAGCTGGATTCCCCAGTTCTTTTTCCCTTCAAGTGGTCCCACCCCTATCTACCTAGCTTCCTTCTGTCCCCTCATAGGGGCTCCAGTGGGGATTCATTCCCAGCATTTTTATCCCTCCACAGCAGCCCACACTGCCTTTTATAAATGGTGAGTATTGCCCAGGGGATCTGGAACACAAATTTCTCCTTCCTCTTCCAGTGGCAGTAGCACCCTGCTTTGTATTTGGGCAGGATGCTTGAAACAAGAGACTTTCCATCCTTCCACCACCAGTAGCCAACCTTTGCCTCGGGCAGGAAGAGGGGGAGGTTGCTCTATTCTCTAAGAGACAGCTTTTGTTTTATCCCTTCTCTAGTAACAACTCCCTTGCGGTGATCAGAGAGCAGGCAGGTTTCTGGCCTATACCTGGAGGAAGACAGGTTCTGCTTTGTGTGAGAGGAGAGTCCTGGTCACTGTGGGTTTCATGCCTCTTACAGCAGCCGCTGATATAACCTCCAGGCTTCCATTACTAAGGAAGGCTTTTTCAGGTGTCCTGTAAAAACCTTCTTGTTCTGTACAATTTCTTTGCTTATTGTTGGGGTGGGAGCAATGTTTTCTTTTGGTTTTCTACAATCTAAGCACAGGCAAAACTCTGAATGGTCTTTAAGCATAATCCTTAGTGAAAAAATTAGGGACTAAAATGAGATATATAACATCATGCCATTTACCAAAATTAAAAATTTTTCCCATTATACAATTCACATTTTGTAAAATAACATTTAAATAAATAGAAACACATTGAAAATATTAAAGTTGTTGCCTGAGGATGAAGAGAAGGAAAGTGAAATATAAGGCTATAAATGAATGAATTAAAGAATGAATGAAGAGAGGAAACTTTTTTAAAATAAGGTTATGTTTAATGAACAGAGGAGTTAGACAAACTCAGTCTTCTGTATCTGAGATCCAGAGGTATAAATAAACATCACACACAAAACAAATCAGAGAATATAGCATTATCTATTCTATTTGTATTATAATAATGTGCTACTTACTGTACATGCATATCATCTTTATACAAATCAGAATATGCTATCCAAAATGTATTACTTATTCTTTCATTTTAATATTATTAAATGTATTGTGAAATATAAACTTTGGCTCATTGCATTACATAATATTTAATAGATTATTTTGGTAACTATAGGTAGCCCATTGGAAGCTAAAGTACAATGTCTGATAGACATAACAGAACACAAACATTATCATATTAGGGGGAAAACACTAAAACAAAATACTGAAAGAATACATCATGGGGCAAATATTGTATTTACTGATTAATGATAATTCGTTTTCTAGAAATAATTTGAATTCTGTTTACCCATTTGAGGTGAGGACAGTAGACCAAGTGATTTATCTAGGCTATTAACCATTTGGGATGCCTTGTGTCAACTTATTTAACATTGTTGACCCTCAGTATTTTTCATCAGACTCATGAAGCAATTATATTTTAAGGTTACTTCCAAATCTTATAATAAGGAAGACCCAGAAAGCCATTGGCTGATTGCACTGGAAGCAGTTTAGATAAGATACTAAATAAACAGTTCAGATAAGATACTAGGAGAGTAAGACTTAAGTCAGGACACTTTGATAAGGGAAAAAGAGAGAGAGCTTTGTAAACCAAACCCACAGAATATTAAAAGAAGAAGGATCAGCTTTCACTGACGGTCTCTATAGATAAAGCCTTCAGTAGAAATGAATAAAATCTTTACTCTCTTTGCTTAGACATGTACCTCAATGAGTCTTGTTGGCTCTATAGAATTAGAAACTGAAAATTCTGACAAAAAAAACACTTATGAGTATTCTCAGTAGAATTTAAATTTCACTCTAAATTAGCTTGGCTTTTTTTTCTTTTTCCCTAAAGCAGAGACGGAATTAAAAATATGTATATAGATGGCTTATTTGGAAAATGATGGGAGATCAGCTTAAGGAGCATCATTGAGGTCCCAGTAAGAGTAAACAGGGCTACAGGAAGAATCCACATAGAAGTCTGTTATTCGATTGCTCACTGGGTGCAACCATTGGAGTTCAATCCCATTAAGACCTGAGGAATAAAAAGAGTATTCCTCAAATTGTCTACAAAGGATCTCCAAGGAAGAGTACCTGTTACCTCCTTTTGAGAACTTGCTTGGGTGAGTTAGCAAGTAATGTCTCCTATTTCTGAGCTGGGCCTGCCACACTGTCTCTCACCACGGCCCCCATCAGAGCATCACAATGCCCTGAAAAGAAGCAGAAGTCACATGGAGCGTGTTTGAGCAAGGCATTATGAACATAACCTAAGTGAACTCCTGCAGGAAGCTGTTCACAGAATCAGGTGGTCCTGAGAGGATGCAGGCAGAGGACAAGAGGGTCTGATACACCCTCTTGACTCCTGAAACTTCAGCGGGGAAAACAGGTGTTTGAAATCTCTCTATGTGGGATTTGAGAGACAGGCAGTCCTCTCCTGTGATCCGTAGGGGAATTTACTTTTTATTTTCTCCTGGCTAGCTTCAAGTCTGTAGTGTGGTCTCTGAATTATTGTCTGGGTCTCTGTATAATCTTTCAATATACTCAAGGATCCTTACAGAACTGTTGGGATATAACATTTTTCTAATATACTATATTTCTATTTCATGAAAAAAACTATATATATATATTAGATAGGGAACCATTACTTCTCAGAGGTAAATATCCTTGGAAATAAAAAACAATATTTTTATTCATATACACTTGAGAAATCATTTCCCCTGCTATTTTCTTTGCTCTTTTCACTTTATTGGCAGAAGTTATCTGTGCCTTAGAATAGCCTACCCCCCAGTGTTGGAATGGCCTCATTTAAGCTTGCTTTCTCCAACTTCCAATAAGTGCAAATCCACATTATCCTCCTAGTAGAAACTCACTGTGCTGGTTTTCACCCTATCATAATAAGGATTTTTAAATGTTAAGGTGCATTGTCTTACCCCTCTCACCTTCACAACACCAAAGCAATAAAAGCATTTATTTTCTCTCCAATAAAGATAGTTCTTAGGCAATACTATTAGTTGTTAAAGGTATCATCTACCTCCAGGTGAACAATAAAGTGATGTAAGAAAGGAAAAATATTGAAGTTTCCACAAAAACTTTTTAAAATCCGTGCTTTATTTATTTTGATATGTTTAGAAAAGTTAAACACAAAAGGTCATCTAGAAAGGGTAATGGGATATAGTCTTCAACAAAAGAAGTCTTAGGGACAAACTTATAAGAGAGAAGTAGTACTTCGTGCATCAATAAAAGATATGTCAGTGTGAGACTATGAGAAGACTGGAGGTAAAATTGTAAGAGAAAAAGTGAAGGAAGCTAGCTGAGAGGTTCAATTTGTATTATAGAACTCAGAATAAATGGATGAGACCTGGTGAAAACCTTCAATACATTCTGAATAATAAAAGAAAACAATTACAATCCCAACTTTTAACTCAAGATTCAGAATACCTGAAACTTCTAATTCTGTTTACAATAATACACACAATTTTCCTTTAGGATAGTATTGTGTTTCTCATGGGACTTGCATTGCTACAAACATTTTTTCTTTCTTTCATAATTATTTACACAGTTTGCTCTCAGTATGAAATCACATATCATTCCATTATTTTTTCATATACCTTTATAAAAAACATTATACTATGAACTAATTTACAAAAGATAAAGCTGACATTTAAGTCGCCATCCATCTTTTGGCATTATGTACTGTGAAATTAGAAGAAATAAAAGGTTCAACCAGTGCTTGCCTCCCCCTGTCCTTGCCTAGTCTCACAGGATACAAAAAGTGCCTCTGGAGGTGTACAGGGCCACTATTGAGTTACATGTCTTTTACCTTCTTATGTAAGTAAGCACCCAACAAACCAATGGCCTTTTCTAACCCCAACCATTTCTAGATTTACTCCTTTGAAAATCAGAAATTACTTTTACTATAGAAACAATGTTATAAACTAAAAAGAATCCTAGACATACCCATAAAAATAGTTTTAGTATTCACTTCACATAGCTAGAATATTAATTGGGACAATCTTATTGCAAAAATAGGAGTTTTGAACGGGCTTTGGCAGTAGTGTGAGGAAAGACAAGCAGACAACCAAGAAAAAGAGGAAGAGCGATCCTCCTTAGCAGGGATTCAGGGTTATTCATGGGGAGGAGTTCGAGATTAGGAATTTGAAATAAAGACTAAGCTTGTCTCATGACTTTTCAGATCTGTGCTCGTGGCCTAAGTTTCTCTTAGTGGCATCCCCCTAGGTCCACAAGGCCCTCACATAGTGTTAAGAAAGAAACCGTCTAATTCCGTCTAATTGGTTTCAAATGCTGTATTACCTCTTTAATTTAAAATCAAAAGAGCTTGTAACTGGCTGCATTTTTAGAAGTGTAATAAAAGAAGTTCAAAATTTTGTGCGACAAAGGCAGATACTCTGTTTGGTAGCAATGCTTACCTTCATTCGTGACAGCCCACATTAATCCTCAGTTCCAGCCCATCTCACTTCTTACCTGGGCCATGTTCTCTTGATAAACCCCCATCCCTGAGGGTGACGTGCAAACGTTACCTCACCTAGCACAATATCACAGTCCCCTGATCTGCAAAGCATTTGGATGTTATATGACTAAGCCAGAATTCTTTATATTTAAAAAAGGAGGATGAGGAGAAAGGAGGAGGAAGAAGAGAAGGGAGGAAACTCTCTCTTTGCCCCCGTGAGCTATAACACATATTCAGTAATATTAATATTTGGTGAATGCTTATAATTAATTTTATCTTTTTAAATTTAGTAATTAATATTTGGAGGGCACCATATTTTAAGTATTAACTTTAACTTATACATGTTTTTTGGTTGAATAAAGAAATAAATTATTTCCTAAAAGTAAGTCCTCTCTAGGGTCCTGTTTCCTTCATACTTGGCATTGTATTTATCTGTTTTCTTACAGAGTCTCTCACAGTATCTATGGCTTAATTTATATTTTGTGGAGGAAATGGCTAAGAAATAGTATAAGCATGGGTCTTTCCAGAATTTCCACACCTCTGCATTTCCCCAAATATACAATCAGATAGTTCATGAAGCAAGTGATTAGAGTCACATTTCGCGATACACTTTTGACTATTATAAAAATAATTTCTTATCTTATCTCTTCTACTCTACCACATTTCCACAGCAACATGAGTTATATGTCAGATGTGGGACAGGATGAACAAAGGTCAGGGTGAGAAAAGGTGAACAGAGTTAGGTACACGGATGGTATGTCCTCAGGACCCTTCCCCTGCCACCTTCATTGATTTTAGGTGGATCATCGCATTTCATGAAAATATGTGTGTGTAATGTGTTAGTGTAAATATATTTTATTACTTTATTTTAACATTTAATTTAGCATGTTTTAGGGTTTACTTATGCTAGAAATGAATATTCTGCCTTACGTAATACTAAAACAGCATTTCTTAAAGTAAATCTACCATACTTTCTCTAAATTTTAAAAAGCTCCTTTTTACAAATTATTAGAATAATTTGCTTACCTCAGCTCCCATAGTAGACCATGAACTTCTAGAGGGCAAAGGTATTTTTTTTTTTATCATCTTTGCACTTCACAATACTTAGCAAAGTTCTTAGTGTAAGACAGGTGTTCAATAAATATTGAATGACTGAATAGAAACTGTCCAAATGCTTTGCTTTCTGTAGAATTTTTTCATCCTTTATGTTTGATTTCAGATCTTCTAATAGTTGTTATTAAATTATTAAATCAATTACACAGACGCTCCCTTGGGGTGACTGGAAGAGCCTGCATTCTGTTAGCTACAAGGTCAGCAAGAGCAGTCACTTGTGAAATAGCTGTGATGAGATGTTTCTCTGAACTTCATTTTTTATTTAGCAGACATGTTCTTAAATGGGTGATATGTTGTGATTTTTGTGATACTTATCTTAATTGCTTCAAGGGAACTCAAAGAATTTCTAACAGATACTCCTTATAAAAAGTGAAAAATCGTGTCTCCATCCATAGTCTGCTTTCTCTAAGTTATCGATGTTGAGAGGTCCTATTATCATATTATAGTTCCTTAACTTTAGCAATACTTATTTCTCAATTAGCACCTCATAAAAATGTCCCTACTGTTCTCAAAGTGAAAATTACAGATACACAACAATTTAAAGTGAAGTTTAGTACACTGAAAGTGAACTTCTTCAAATGGCTTTTCTTTAGATTTACCTTTTTCTTCCCATTTTCTTTTTTTTTTAAATATATTTTTATTGATTTTTTTTTACAGAGAGGAAGGGAGAGGGATAGAGAGTTAGAAACATCGATGAGAGAGAAACATCAATCAGCTGCCTCCTGCACACCTCCTACTGGGGATGTGCCCACAACCATGGTATATGCCCTTGACCGGAATCGAACCTGGGACCCTTCAGTCCGCAGGCTGACGCTCTCTATCTACTGAGCCAAACCGGTTAGGGCTCTTCCCATTTTCTTTTTCTTTTTTTTAAATATTTTTTATTGATTAAGATATTACATATGTGTACCCTCTACCCCCCCCCCCGCTCATCCCCTCACCCCCCCCCCCCCCCCCGTTGTCCGTGTCCATTGGTTAGGCCTATATGCTTGCATATAAGTCGTTTGGTTGATCTTTCCCCCTTGCCCCCACCCTCCCCTACCTTCCCTCCAAGGCCCGACAGTCCAATCAATGCCTCTCCGTCTCTGGATCAGTCCTTGTTCATCAGTTTATGTTGTTCATTATATTCCACAAATGAGTGAGATCCTGTGGTATTTATCCGCTCTCCAGTTCCATCCATGCTGTGGCAAATGGTAAGAGTTCCTTTTTCTTCTTCCTCTTCTTAAAGAATACCTTTCAGCATTTCATATAATGCTGGTTTGGTGGTGATGAACTCCTTTAGCTTTTTCTTATCCGTGAAGCTCTTTATCTGACCTTCCATTCTGAATGATAGCTTTGCTGGATAAAGTAATCTTGGTTGCAGGTTCTTGCTATTCATCTCTTTGAATATTTCTTGCCATTCCCTTCTGGCCTGCATGGTTTCTGTTGAGAAATCAGCTGACAGTCGAATGGGTACTCCCTTGTAGGTAACTGACTGTCTTTCTCTTGCTGCTTTTAAGATTCTCTCTTTATCTTTTGCTCTTGGCATTTTAATTATGATGTGTCTTGGTGTGGTCCTCTTTGGATTCCTTTTGTTTGGGGTTCTCTGTGCTTCCTGGACTTGTAAGTCCATTTCTTTCACCAGGTGGGGGAAGTTTTCTGTCATTATTTCTTCAAAGAGGTTTTCAATATCTTGCCCTCTCTCTCCTTCTGGTACCCCTATAATTCTGATGTTGGTACGCTTGAAGTTGTCCCAGAGGTTCCTTACACTATCTTCATATTTTTTGAATCTCTTTTCTTTTTTCTTTTTCGGTTGGGTATTTTTTGTTTCTTTGTATTTCAAATCTTTGACTTGATTCTTGGGATCCTCTTGTCTGCTGTTGGATCTCTGTAAATTATTCTTTATTTCAGTCAGTGTATGCTTAATTTCTAGTTGGTCCTTTTTCATGTCCTCCATGGTCTCACTATACTCCTTGAGGGATTCATTAAATTTATCGGCGGTTTCCATAAAATTCTTGAAAAACCTTATAAACGTGGCCTTGAACTCTATATCCAGTCATTTGCTTTCCTCCGTTTCTGCCATTTGTGACCTGTTTCTTTGTCTCCGCATTTTGGCTGCTTCCCTGTGTTGATAGAGTGGCCCTGCGCGCCAGGTGTCCTGTAGGGCCCAGTGGCTCAGCCTCCCCAGTTACCTGGGGTAGACACTCTTGGTGCACTCTTGGTGCCTTGGTTGTTGTAGGATCACTGGGAGGAATTGACCTCCAGGCCAATTGGCTGTGGGAATCAGCTGTGTCTGAAGTGGGAGAATGGTCCCCCTCTGACCACTGGGTACAGTGGCTCCTGGATCTAAGGAGGTGCTAATTCAGCCCCTGCCTGAGGCCACACAGCAGGAGCCAGGAAGAGGCTCAGCTGTGAAGCAATGCAAGCCGCTGCGGGGCCTTGGGCCTTCTCTTGGAAGTTCTGGGTCTCCCTGGCTGGGCTGTAGTTAGGTACATTCACATGCAAAAGCCTCTGCTGCAGCCTGGGTGGGGCGGGGTCTCAGGGAGTCAAAGGGCGGTGAAAGCAGCTATGGTGATTCTCCGCGCCCAGAGTCGTGCGTCTCAGTGTCCCGGTAACGGCTGCAAGCACCTCTGAGGGAAAGCCGCCCTCAAGTTCGCCCGCTGCTGCCTGACAGACCAGCCTCTCCCCGTATGAGCCCTGGGTCCCCAGAGACCCGCTGGAACCGGAGTTCAGAGCAGTCGGGAGCTTGTGATTCAAAAAGACAGCCGCGTCCTCAGGCGCCACCCCCTTTCCGCGTGCGCGAGCCGCCGCCGTACCTCTGCACTTCACCTCCGCAGCTCCTCTGGCTCTCAGCGTGCCCCTCTTTTCTTCTAGTTGTAGAAATTACACTCAGCCAGCCTTCCTGTTGTTCTGGACGATGTTTGCTCTGACCCTTGCGGCATTCTTCAATTGTTGTGTGAGGCGACAATTTCCCGGTGTTTATCTATGCCGCCATCTTAGTTTCTCTGTCTTCCCATTTTCTTATAAAGCTTATTCCACTGTGGAGCTGTACAGAGAAAATGGATAACCACAGAAGGGAAGTATTTGGTTTAGGATTCCAGAGAGAAGTGTGTTGTTGTCTAAATTCCATTGAACCTCTGGGCTGGCTCAAGGAACTCTCTCCTCACTGTCCCTGCCCTTTGCACAGAGGCCTCTTCCTCTGCCATCTTCATTGATTCTAAGTGGGCCAACCAGAGTCCACTTTCAGAACAGTCAGGAAAGTATAGTCTGTGGCCTGGAGGAAATAGATTATACACAGAAGGAATTGCAGAAACGTGTGTGAGGGGTACAATGGACTGTAGATTTGAACGGTCTTTCTTGAAATGTAGTCTGGGACCAGTAGATCAGAATCACCTACAAAGTTGTTAGAAATGTGAACTATTGAGTTCCATGTCAGACCTATGAAATCAGAAAATCTGGGCATGGCATCCAACAATCTGTGATTTAACAAGCCCACCAGGTACCTCTGATACCTTCAACAGTTTGAGAGCCACTTTTCTTAGGCATCACTTCACAGCCTTTTGGTGTCACTATACCTTGTTCCAGCCAAAGCTTGTGGCCATGAGCTTTGCCTGGTGCAGACTTCCCACAGGTGCCACCTGACAGGGCCTTCCTTCGTGCCTGTGCCCTGCACTTCTTGCCTCCTGTTCTAGGGCTAACCTTTGGGTTCCAAAGGTATGGGGTATGGGATTTAGCTCAGTCCCCAGGCATATGCAGTCTGAAAGTACGTAGGCAATTCCCAACTTCCCTAAGGATGAATTTGTGAGAAATGGGCGATAGGAACTGGGGAATTTGTTCTTTTCACGCTCTCCCTCCGGTTGGACTGTTTCCAGATGAAGTTTGGATGGTTTCTTAGAGGACAGCTCCTGAGATCAAGCAATCACTAGCTAGCAACTCGATAACATGTTCTTGTAATTTATCCTACCGTTTTGCTCTGCATAGCGCCCCTGTCCCTCAGGTCAGCTCTCTGGGATTGCGTTTCCTAAAACAGTGTAGCACATAAGCCTTTGCCTCAAGCTCTAATTTCTGGAAGAACCAGGCTAAGACAAAGCTGCCCAGTACATGAGATTCATTGCAGTACCATTGCTGCAGCTCTGATGCATATTTTCTGTTTAGGACATATGCAAGATTCATGTTTCTATAATAAATAGTATGGTAAAATTTTTGTTACATTTAACATAATAGATGATAAAGCAAATGTCTGTTAGCAAGCTAAGATATGGATGATATGCATTTAATTTTCTATTTGTCCTTAGATAATTCTAGCAGATACGCAGTGAGTTGTTAATACACTGTTTTCTCTTTTTGTTGTGCATCTCCCTAAAACTGAACAGGATCAATAGGTACTTCAAGAGAATCATAAGCTGCTGGGCACCATCCAGGAATAAGGAGCACATTCCTTCAGCACTGGATTTACCTTTCTTTTGAGTGACCTGGTCTTTATGCGGTTCTTTTGGATTTCCTTTTTTAGGAATTATTTACTTTGCGCATGAGGTAATGAAGAAGAGCACGCATTCCCATTTCTGCTTGGTTCTCAGTGTGATTTCATAGAAATTAAGTCCTGATGTGATCAAATGCCCCAGAGAGCAGAGATTCAGACACCAACAGAGACAAGCTAATCATTTTGGTGATCCACTTGTGTGACAGGAATGCTCAATCCTTCCTCTGTTTTCCAAAGTCACTATGCTCCCTGCTCCCTTAAGTGTGAAATTACTATAAGGCAGTGGTTCTCAACCTTCTGGCCCTTTAAATACAGTTCCTCATGTTGTGACCCAACCATAAAATTACTTTCGTTGCTACTTCATAACTGTAATGTTGTTACTGTTATGAATCGTAATGTAAATATCTGATATGCAGGATGGTCTTAAGGCGACCCCTGTGAAAGGGTCGTTCATCCGCCAAAGGGTTCGCGACCCACAGGTTGAGAACCGCTGCTATATGTCGCCTTATACATTTCTGAGACCAGGCTTTTTTTTTTTTTTTTTTTTTTTTTTTTTTTTTTTTATGTTGTGATTTGATGAATTCTTACATTTCTGATTAGGGATTCCTCCCTCCCTTCCTTCCTTCCTTTCTTGAGCTTTACTGAGATATAATTGACAGACAACTTTACGTAAGTTTAAGGCACACAACGGGAGTTGGGGGGGGGTAAGAGCATTTAAGATTGATTGTCTCAGCAACTTTCAAGTATAGAATACAATATTATCAACTATAATCACTATACAGTACATTAGATCTGCAGTTCTTATTCATCTTATAGCTGGTAGTTTGTACCCTTTGACCAATGTCTCCCCATTTGCCCTACCCCCTGTTCCTGATAAATGCCATTCAGGTCTTCATTTTTCTAAGTGTGGTGATTCCACATAGAAGTGATATCATGTAACATTTGTCTTTTTCACTCTGACTTACCTCTGGCTAACCCTCCAGCTCTGACTTATTGAATCCTCATTAGAACTCTACACTATGATTTCTGAATAAGACTTGTCCCCAGTGAATATCTACCAGTAATGATGCTCTTACTAACTCACTGCCACATCCCTAAGGTTCATGCCAACAAAGGGGGTAATTGGATAAATGGTAGAGGTGTATACTTGGGTAGGGGAGAAGATAGAGAGCTAGTCCTCTGAGATTTTATATCTTAGAAATGGGAATTGAAACAAGAGAAAAATCCATGAATTGGTCATGAGAATGGGAAAGATTAAAACACTACAAATGCCATTTATTTAGTGTTCTTTAAAAAAATCCTCCTATATTTGACAGATTTCCATGGGTATCCATACATCACTTTTAATGAAAAATTTTAGTAGTTTAAAAATATTCATCACACACACACACACACACACATATATGTACTGTGCTTGTTTTAGCACTTGCCTATGTGTGGCTTTTATTGATTTCCTCCAATTTCTTAAAATTAAAAGGCAATGACAATCCAATGCTGCATATATGTAGAGGTCTTGCACAGAATTATAGTCTTAGGATATGTATTCCCAAAGGTGTAACTACTGAGTCAAATTGGATGAACGTGTTGTCTTTTGCCATATATTGTTAACTACAAAACAAACATTCAATTATATTAGTTTTACCACCATCTCACAAAATTTCTGTATTGTTACTTAAAAAAACTTTACTCAGATTAAAAATAGAATGGTGCCATAAGCAATGTTTTTGTATTTCTTGAACTGACAAAGTGTGCATTTCCCATTTCATTATAATCTTTGCTTATATAAATTATTTTAGCATAATTTTTTTCATTATTTAAAGAGCAAGGTACCCATTGAATAATATTTAATAACCACATGTATACACTTTGAAAATCATATTTGATGCAAATAATTTCCAAACATAGTTATTTTATATTAGTTGCCTTCATTTGTACAGAATTTTTTACTATTTTGTAAATGTTAACCTGTCAGTTTTTTAAAATCTCTCATCTTCCCTATTTCTAGAAGTTGGCATGCCCATGGGATGGATTCTATGTTTATAATTTCCATATCAATTCTCATTTATAAGTGAATTCATTTGCCTACTCTTCCTTTGGCTTTAAATGCAGGTAATTTCTAAATCTTTTTGTCTTGATTCAAATTTCCTCTGGGTTTCATACACACCTCCAAGTGAGTTTTACACCCATCAATGCTGCTTCAACTATTGCCTTTAAAATATGCATCCAGAGAGCAAAGTCAAGCCTTTTCTTTGCATAGATCAGACATGATTCATCTTTATCAAACCTCCCATTGCCTTTTCATCCCTCCTAGAACTCTACCTCTTGCTCTCTTCACCAAGAATCTAGATGGCTGTACATTACGAGTCCACACTTAACCTCTTGTTCACATCTCTGTACTCATGTTGCATATTTTTCTGTCCTCAATCATGCTAAGCTTGTTCCTACTTCAAGCTTTGGCCTCTACAGATTTCTGAATGGAATGCTTACGTTTAGTATGTATGCATAGCCTTGCCTCTTTTTCGTTATTTGAGTTGTAGTTCAAAGGTAACCTCCATGTTAATCTTCAAAGAGGCTTTCCCAGACTACTCTAACAAAAAGCTCTCAATCCACAGAGTGCCATGCTGTTTTATCTTAATAATAACAACTAATGCCATCTTATATTTAAAGAAAAAATTAACTTGTCTTTTGTCTTTCTATCTTGTTGGAATAGAAGTTCCAGCAGAATAGCCCTCTTGCCTTTTCCCGTTCAGTTCAGCATGGTATTTCCATAATCATGAATAGTGGAAGTAATTCAACAAACATTTGTTGAGTGAATGATTGAATTAATGAGTTTTTCTATTTCTGTAAATCAGAGCGTATTATTTTGTGACTAATCAGGACATCAGTGCTTTATTTTACTTGATAGTTTTTTTTCATAATTTGTTTCTTAATTTAAATACAAAATTTAAGATAGGAGATTTATTTGCACTGTCCCCAAAATTTAAGCTATAAAAATATGTGCATATAAGTCTTTTACCCACATCTCTTTCTTGTCTACCTCTTCACATCCCACTTCCATCACTTAAATAAGGAATGACTATTTTTAGCTTCTTATGAGTGATTCTAGAGTTCTTTGTGTGTATACAAGTAATACAAATAATTATTATTTTCTACTTTTTTTAAACACAAAAGGTAGCATAATATAAATACTATCTTGCCTTTCTTTACTTAATTATATATCCTGGAGATTTTAGAAGAGCTTTCTTATTTTTCTATAACTGTATCATATTCCATTGAGTGGATATCTTATAATTTAATTTAACCAGTCCTAGTACCCAATCAATGGAATTTTATTTTTCCCCCATTCATTGTTTTAATAATAATGCTGTGGTGAATCACCTTACACATACTTCATTTTGCACATGAGTATGTCTTTGGGACACTACCCAAATTGGCATTGCTGTGTCAAAAAGTATATGCTTTGGCCTGGCAGATATGGCTCAGTAGTTGAGCATCTACCCATGAACCAGGAGGTCACAGTTCAATTCCTGGTCAGTGTACATGTCTGGGTTTTGGGCTCAATCCCCAGTAGGAGGCATAGAAGGCAGCTGATTGATGATGTCTCTCTCTCATCAAAGTTTCTATCTCTCTATCCCTCTTTCTTCCTCTCTCTGAAATAAATTCTATATAATAAAAGCCTAATATGCTAATTGCCTGGTCACCTGGTTGGCCATTCAACCAATCAAAGCATAATATGCTAATGATATGCTAAGGCTCAACCACTTTCTATGATGTGCACTGACCACCAGGAGGCAGACAGTCGACCAGTCGCTATGACATACACTGACCACCAGGGGGTAGATGCTCCGACCTGTAGGTTAGCTTGCTGCTGGGGTCCGGCTGATCTGGACTGAGTGAGATGGGCCAGACACGCCCTGGAGCCCTCCCATGCTCCCTCCCCAGCTGGCCAACCTCCTGCATCCCTCCCCGGCCTCAACCGTGCATCAGTTGGGTCCCTTGGTCTGGCCTGTGCCCTCTCACAATCTGGGCTGATTCCCCACTGAGTGCATGAATTTTGTGCATCAGGCCTCTAGTAAAAAATATTTTAAAAAAGTATATGCTTTTGCCAATTTGCTCTTCACAAATATTATGCAAATTACATAAGATATCTGGTAATAACTTTTTCTCACAGCCTTGCCAACTGGAAGTTTTATCAAGTATTTGGATTTTTGCCCATCTAAAATAAATAGATGAAAAATAGAATAATTTATCATATGGTAACTTGGTTGAACATCTTAAAATATGAGTAAAAACTATTTTCATTCTCTTTTTTACAACTTGTAGTCTAGTCTGCCAATTTTTTCTCTTTGACTCATGTATTTATTCAATAAGTATTTACTATGTGTAAAGCAGTGTTCTATTTACTTGGATACAGCAAAAAAAATTTTTTAAATATATGTATATTGCAAGAATACTTATGCTTATATGTTTTGACATTGCTTATGCTTTATTTTCCTTTGGGCCATGCATAGGTTTTGATATGTAATTTAAATTTTACTTTCTGAACTTTACCAAAGAACCTTCTGCTGGCAGCCTGCATACAAAGTATATAACTTTGCACTAGTGAATGAGCACCTCACCTTCAGGAAGTATATTTTTCTGGTGCCTTTGAAGAACTGCCATTGCAGGGCCTCTTTGCACCCTCACCCCTTTTCTTCCTCTTGTGCAGCTTCTGCTAAATCTCACACCTTACACAGTCAATGCACATGTATTTACTACCTACATAGTATACCTCTCTCCTAGTCTCATTGAAAATGCAGTGTGTAGGAGACATCTTTATTATTTTTATATAATTTCTATGAGCAACAGGTGCAGGCAGGGATAGCCATATTTGCTTATTTTTATAAGGCATATAATTATATCATCCAAAATAGTCATAGTCACACACACAAAAAAAAGCCAGTAAAACAGTTTTGGCTGCTCCCATGGTAGCTGGGTAGGAGGACTGATGGAGGGAATATTCATTCTTTTTTAAAAATTTTTTATTTTCAATTCCAGTTGACATACATTATTATATTACTTTCATGTATACTCTTGAAAGTTAATTCTGTCAGAAAATTATTAAGAAAGTATAAGACACAGAATTTCAAAGAGAAACTGACTTCTAAGACAATCCTACATAATAAAAGGGTAATATGCAAATCGACCAAACAGTGGAACGACCAGTTGCTATGACATGCACTAACCACCAGGGGGCAGATGCTCAATGCAGGAGCGTCCCCCTGGTAGTCAGTGAGTTCCCACATGGGGAGCGCCATTCAGCCAGAAGCCATGCTCAAGGCTGGCGAGCGCAGAGGAGGTGGCAGGAGCTTCTTCTGCCTCCCCAGCAGCACTAAGGACCCCTCAGGGGATGTCTGCCTGACGGCTTAGGCCTGTTCCCCTAACAAGATTAATGATATGAAGATTTTAATGATGCTTACACCACTACAAAATGTAGTAGCTTAAAACCGCGATTTTTAACCTTTTTATCTCATGGCACACATAAACTAATTACTAAAATTCTGTAGCCAAAAAATGTACTTTGTTATTTCAATAAATGCCAGCGATTCTTAAAGTTAAAACTAATTAACTAACTAACTAACTAACTAACTAACTAACTAAGCAAGCTTATACCTTCAATAGAAATTAGAATTCCATAAAACTTTCAGCATTGGTAATTATTCAGTATAATATTTAGCTATGGATTGGGGAAAAGCAAGTGAAGTTTCTGTTTCTTAAGTGATATTCTTGCATGAAAACTGTTTGAGGTGGTGTTAGGTCTTGGTTCTGCCTTGGCATATTGAGAGAGCTGGTAATGAAAATGAAAGAGAAACATTTAGGCCACAATTCATCCAACTGAGGGGGACATCTGAATGATATTGGCCCCTTATAATTAATACAACAACATTTGATTTTAGAGAGGTACATTAACCAGTTTAATGTGGTTCAAGCACAAGAAATTAACTGGGGTATTCTCTTTTGCTCACACAGTCTCTCTAGTCAGATAGTCACCTTTTATAGCTGGTTATCATTCTCCTCTGCTTGGGGGTTGGTGGTGCTCCATAGGGTAGAGGTAGACAAGAGGGAACTGAGCAAGGACATGTAATATGGTTGATAAATTGAAAGCTTTAGTTTTAGCCAACTAAAGTCCACCAAACTCTAATTTTATACAATTTTAAATTTTATAATCCATTAACTCAGACAAAAAGCAAAAGTGAATTCATCTATTTTCTGCTCCTATTAAATAAGACCTGGTAGAGATAGTTCTGAAACATAGGATTCCACTGTATGAAGTGTCCTTGGTAATAAGAGTAATGGGTGATGTTGTATATACTATGTATTAGCAGAGTAAGACTTTTAAGATAAAGGAACCCTTTTGACATTCTCCAATAAATCAGGTAGTAGGTTTTCAGTTTGAGGTGATAGACGTAGAAATGGATAATGGAGGTGAGCAGCACAGATATGAGTAATCAGGAACCTATGTTCAGAGTAATCTAATTTATTAAAAGAACATTCTTTAGGGACCATCTATTCTGCTATTTACATGCTGTTCAGACCAGAATGTCAAAAGGTATCCCTGCTATTCAAGGTCCGTAAGTCTTGCTTCCAGTAAATGTAAGTCAGGTGTTATTCTTCATTATTCATCAGTAAAGCACTTAATAGGAAATAGCCTAACTGGAATGTAATAGGACATAGCTTAAGCTTATTTATTTATCTGGAACTTGCTCTCATGCCTAATTCTAATAATGAGTAATGTCTTTCCAATCACTTATTCTTTTCTTAATATGATGGAGATTTTACTGAAAGATGGCATCATCCAGCCTTCATTATAATTCTAACAGAATTCACTAATGGCTCAAACTCTTTATCTATATAGGCAATGACATATTTTTTAAAAGTAAATTTAGATGAGTGGGACTGATATTGAAATAAAACACAGGATCTTTATAACTCAAATGGGCAAAATTTGATTTTCATCTGTACCCTGTATTTCTCACATACGGACATTAGTGTTTAGATTCTATACTTTAAAAAAATGTACATGTTTTTATTGATTTCAGAGAGGAGAGGAGAGGGAGAGAGAGAGAGATAAATCACTGGTGAGAAAGAATCATCGATCCACTGTTTCCTCATGCCCCTCACTGAGCTCACAACCTGGGTATGTGCCCTGACTAGGAATTGAAACATGACCTCCTGGTTCATGGGTCGATGGTCAACCACTGAGCTGCACTGGCCAGGCTAGATGATACTATTCTTTCAAGAAGTAAGTTGTCATGTACTGAATAATGATCAGAGAAGGAAATCAATATTACTTAGTACAAATAAAAACATCTATTGAAAATGTTTTTTTTCTCTCTGAGAAATATGTATGAGCTACTAGAATAATACATGTGAGTATTCCATGCTTTGAAATCAGTAGAAAATAAGTGAGTATAAGGGTGTGCATGTATCTTATTGACTACTAGAGGCCCGGTGCATGAATTCGTCCACCAGCAGGGTCCCTCAGCCTGGCCTGTACCCTCTTGCAATCTGGAATCCCTCAGGGGATGTCGTTCTGCTGGTTTAGGCCCGATCCCCGCAGGCCAGGCCGAGGAAACCCACCAGTGCACGAATCCATGCACCAGGCCTCTAGCATGCATATAAGATCTTTGGTTAATCTCTTCCCACCCTCCCCCTCCCCCTTCCCTCTAAGATTAGTCAGTCTGTTCCATGTTTCCATGCCTGTGCATTGAGCTTCTGCCCCCTGGTGGTCAGTGTGTGTCATAGCTACTGGTCAAATGATAGAAGGGTTGAACAGTCATTCGGTCCCTTAGGCTTTTATATATATATAGATAGATTCTGTATTTATTATACCAATGATCTAAAAATTAAATATAAGTTATGTGTACATATATGAATATGTAATATTAATTTTATGATTATATTTTCTCCCCTGTACTACTTGAGAATTACCCCATTTTTTTATTGCTTCCATATTTTCCCCATAAACACTTGAATTCTAGAATATTTTCCAGTATGCAATACTTAGAATTAGATAAATAATCAGTGACTTAATTTATACATAAATATGAATTCATGATATAGAAATTCAGGATTCTTTAAGAAACAATAAAATTGCAACAAAAAAATGGCCATTTTGAAACTACCCCATCCTCAATGCAGTTAGGCATCCTGGAATTTCAAGGTGTGATACCTATACTTTTTTTTTCAAGGTGTGTTACCTCTCACCTTACAAAGGACCTGCCTAAACTGCTCTGTGCTCCCTCTTTCAGTCCACTGACTTATGAGAGTTTTTCTCTCATCCCAGCAGGGTTTTAAAACAATTTTTATTACACTATTTATACCAATTAGATATGGCTTCAAAAAGAGTCATCATATTTACTTAATAAAGCAGATAATTGGAAGTTTATCCTGGAGACAAATTCTTTACATTTCCACCCTCAAGCATGTCCCTATAATTATTTATTTCTAGCCTTTCAATAGTTCATGCTCTGCACACAAGTATAGCTGGTTAGTGATATCTACTCCTTAAGTTTGTTTTTCTCAAATCCATAAAATGTAATTAATCCCTTAAATTTGCCAAATCCATAAAATTAACTCCTAACATTTGCAGACTTTAGTTTCTTTTATCACATAAACATTAGAAGACTGTTCTCATTATCTCTAATAACCTTTTTCTGCATCAGTTCTTAAACTTTAAAGAAAACCACTTACTGGTTACTTGAAAATTAAGGACTTAAACCTTTGACTCGAAATCCTTATATCTCATATTTCCTCTGAAGTTCTTTGTCACTCACAGCTAGCTTTAGACTTAGGGGTATTTATCCAGTGGCAACATAACTATAAACATTTCTCACTGCCCTCCTCGCCAACTTCCTACCCCTTTTATTGGAAAGAGTCACAGTTTTTCTATGAAATATTCATTTTTGGAATATCAGGCTGCTCCATCCTATCAAGTGGATGACAGCCTGGAAGACAGCTGTGTATGTAAATTAATCAACCTTACTTTATCTGCCCAAGTACACCTACTGTTTCTTTGTGCCTGAAAAAAACATCCAGCCATCTCTTAATGCACTGTGCACTCAGTGTCCAGCCCAGAGATTTCTGTAGATTTGACTGTTTTCTTCTTCAGTCTAGCAGGACAGTGGCATTATTGTCTTTTTGAGCACTTTGTGAAGCCATTGATGAATAAAATATGGATGAATTGGCCTTCCTTACAAAAATTCTGGAAGGGTTCATTAGGTGTCTCAGGACCACAAAAACACACAGTGACCTTCACTGGCTCCCCCTGCCTTGTACTCTGGTTCTCGAACTGTGATCCTCGGAAAAGCTTCAGCAGAATTATCTTCCCAGTTGGAACTCTGGGGTTGAGGCCAAGTAAACAAACTCTTTTGCATATGAATATTTATTGAACAGTTTAAAGTAAAACATCTTTAGAATCTTGTCAGAACTGACATTCTGCTGCCCCTGTTTTATCACTTCACCTTCCAGGCACACTAAACTTTTCATTTTATTTGGCATGTCATCCTCTCTCTTTCCCCCCTGCCTTGGTGGATTTCTTTGCTTAGCCTATCCACTCCATTATGTTTTGAAAATGTCTTGTTCGCTCTTTAAAATCCCAGTTGAAATATTATTTTATCAAACAGAATCTGTAACTCCATCTTCTATGCACCTGCTATTCTTTGTGTTGTTCTGCCATCTCACTTTTATACATCAGGCTGCAATTAAGTACTTGCTAATATAATCCTCTCTTGGACTTTAAATTCCCAAGGACAAGAATCATATCTCTTATTTTAAATCCCTTCAATTATTCCATTTATTTTAATAGCATTTATTCTATTTATAACAATATGCCAGGCAACAAACTTTGAGAATTCTTTTAAAAATTATATAGAAGTATAATACTTTCCATATTATGTAAAGTGGCATTTGAAAATGTACTCCCTTAAATATATCTTGCAATTTAGAGTACAATTTTCAGAGCTTTTCAAAATTATATCTGTAATGAGTTAATTATATCTATAAATCATGAGTTCATAAATTTCAGCTTTATTCATTAAAATACATTAGAAAATCATATCCCTTTATAGCCTGAGATATCTGTCAGTCACTTGTTGTCAATGAGATTCAATTTGGAAGTTATCTTGAAGAGACATGTGCTTTTTTGAAAAATTAATGTAAGCTGTTGTTTTCTATGAATGAGTCTTTATAGGAGTCATCAGAGTTCAACTTTCATTACCTCGTTTTCAGGTTGAAACAAAATCATTTACTTTTTACAAGCCTGCAGAGGTGACTGCAGCCCGAATCATTTCAATGATTAACAGTGCCCACTACCAAGACAATTGTGTTTATTTTTTAATCTCACTCATTCAGTGTAAGTATACTTCAGAAAGATGGAAAGCAGGAGGTCATCATTCTTTGCCCAGAAACCTTTCATACACTTTAAGATTATCAATAAACCATTCTCCTCTAGGCTTAACAATAAATGTTTCCTATATTCCAATTATTAGTCATTTTTGTAGCTCTTCTCTGAATACTATCCCAATTCCCATAAATTGTGGATTTTATAATGCTTTTCTAAGGGAAGAATCAAGAACTTTTTTGATTTCTTACAAACAAATAGCACTTTTTAATAGGTAATTTAGTAGAACATTAGAATCACGTATTTTCTGGAACCTTCTCTACTAGAAGTTTCTCAAGAAGTTAAAAATGGATTTGCTATGTGATCTAACAATCCACTTCTAGATATTTATTTAAAACAATTTTAACCATGATCTTGGAACAATATAGTATTTCTGTGTTCATTGTGACATCAATTCTCAATAACCAAAGCATGGAGTCAACTTAAATGTTCATCAACAGATAATTGGATAAAGAAAATGTTGCCCTGGCTGGTGTGGTACAGTGGTTGGAGTGTTGGCCCACAGACCTAAGGGTTATGTGTTCGATTTCCAGTGGTCAAGGGCATATACTTGGGTTTTGGTTTGCTCCCCACCCTAGTTGGTGCTTATGGGGGAAGCAACTAGTTGATGTATCTCTCTCACATGGATGTTACTCCTTTCCTCTCTCCCTCTCTACCTCCTTTCCACTCTCTCTAATATAAAATGTTATTCATCCTTAAAAATGAAGTAAATTTTGTCATATGCAACAACATGGGTGAATTCTTAAGGGCATTATACTAAGTGAAATAAGTAGTCACAGAGGATATGATTTCACCTATATGAGATATATAAACTAGTCAAACTCATAGAAGCAGAGAACAGAATGATAGTTGCCCGGGGCTTGGGGGTGGGCAAATAGGAATAAAACTTCAGTTATGCAAGATGAATGCATCTTAAGATGTGATATATAACATTGTGCCTATAGCTAACAATACTATATTGTACACTTAAAAATGAGTTAAGTGTATAGATTTCATGTTAAATTTTCTTCACTATAATTTAAAAAGTGTACACAAAAGCATATCTTATGGATACTTTTATAATAATTTTGAGAGTATAAAATTAATTAATACATTTTTCATCAGGGGACTTTCTTAAATGGATCTCTATGACAACTCCAGCAACCCAAAATAGTAAGTTATTTAGAGCCTGGCTCCGCTGAATTTAAATAAAATTTAAATGGTTCAAGTCGATGCTATAACCAACTTGAATTTACAAATTCATAGAAACTTGTTATGATACAGATAGTGAAAAAAAGATTACAAACTGGCCTTAAACAGGTCACTATTTTATGAATGATGATGGGCTCATGTGCATAGAAACACATCAACCCCATTTTCTCTCCAGCTGTGTCTGGTGAATCAGACATTCACACATGGACAGCTGCAGCTCCAGTGTAATCTGTGGCCAAGAAAAGTTTGTAACTATACACATGGAAGTGAACAGGGCCTCCACTAGCACAAGGATCATTAGAAATTCCCTTTTATACAAAAGAGTAACCCTTTCAGTTTTAACATTTTCTTTTTATACTCTTTGCCCACACTGTTAATAGGCTGGAAAACTTCAAAGGCAAATCAATGGTAGGTGCTCATCCTTGTTCACCATCACTAAAGAGGGTTTGGAATGACATTGAGATTGTGGTGCTCTTGAGGAGATTGCCACAAGGATTTTTTCTTTCCTTCCTCTATTCTTGATAGTACATGGGTATCCGAGTAGTAGATCTTTATTTTGTGTTAATGTCATACTCCAAATTGTATGGAAAATATATGGCCTCTATTTCCCACTTCTCACACCTGCCCCCCAAACTGATATTATGAGTAAAGGCCAAAGATGTATAGCTAAGGGTGGATATTTAAATATGTAAGGATATTTTGGATTTGGATTTGTTGGCTTTTACTTGTTAGTGTTTTTTGATGTGTTTGTTTTTTTTAAAAAAATTTATGTACATTCTCTAACTGTGTCAATTAGAATTGCATTAGCTGAGCTGCTGGAAACTGAGTGGAAAAGAGAGAAATATGCATTTCCAGACTTCTTAGAAATGCGTTGTCTATGCAAAAATGTAGTCAATACCTATCTATCTATCTATCTATCTATCTATCTATCTATCTATCTATTTATCTATCAAGAAAGAGGGAAAAAGAGAGACAGAGATTCAAGGAATCAGTGTACATGATTATTAGGACTAGTTGAAGTAAGTCTGAAATTCATGGGGCAGGGAATCAAAAAGGGAAGATCATGATCAGACCGAAACCCCCACAGGCACTAGCTGAGGCTATTGTCACAAGAAATCAGGAAAGGAAGGTCCTCTACAGGAAAAATAAATTATAGAGCAATAATATTGGAGTATGGCTTGGGGGAATGCCTAAGCTTTCTTCTAAAGGGCTTCTGCTGATTAAGTCAGGTCCACCAGGATAGTGTCTCCTATTTAGAGCCAATGGATTGGAACTTTAATTACTTCTGCATAATCTACTCACAGCAGCACCCGGGTTAGTGTTTGATTCAAACACTAGAAGGAAAGGCGCAGGTTACAAAATGGCTGCCATACTCCCTGCCATCCTTGTAGTAGTACAATCAATTTGACACATCAAACGCCATCACAGATAGAGCTGTGTTTTTCTGGATTTCTCCACTAGGCATTTTCTTCTTTTGTGGTTTATCTGAAGTTCTTGCCTCTGCAGTTGTGAGAACAGTCTTCAAAGGTCTTATCTTGCCCATTTGCAGGTAAGGCTGTAGATCAAACTGTTACGACTAGACTCTGAATTAACAAACAAACAACAAAGCAAAAAGATGGCCTGACCTTTGATGGTGAGAAGGAATCTTAGCATCACTGCTTACTTCTTCATTTATCAATGAGGTTAATTGACTTTCCTATTGTTACAGTGCTATCTAGGAATAGAGTCATATCTAATGGCCAAATCATATCATATCATATCGTGACTGGGACTTTAAAGGTGCAACTCTACGATATTTGCACGTGGAAACCAAGGAAAAGATAATAACTTCAAGTTACTGTCAGTAAGGGAGGTAGAATTTAGAGAATATTTTTTAACTTCTCAGACCAGAATACATATCTGGTGACGAATGGTAAAGTAGTGTATGTGTTTTTTTCCAGACTTTTATTTATCATGAAAAAATCATCCCAAATAACTTACCATATGGCTGTTAGAAAAATGAATTATGCAATACTTAGTTACATTTGTTTTTCTTCTTTTTTTTAAAAAAAAATTGTTCTTTCTGTCCCAAGAAAAATACCTGAAATACATTTCTATGCTATGATTTGTACCCACTTATTACTCTCCATTTATTCTCTCTTCCTTGCAGTGACTTCAACGGATGAATTTATTGAAGAGGTTTTTCATGTGCTCCTAGGTTTTTATTACCTTCACTAGCTTTCCTAACTATACAACTTAACAGAGTTTCAACCTTATAACAGTTAACTCTTTATAAATATCAGAAGCCTAGAGTTTTCGTTTAATATTTATTCTTAACTCACACACATTCAAAACATTTAGACATGATACATATAAAAGACTGGCCAAAAGCTTAATATGAATCTGGAAAATTATTATTTTCTAGAGTAACATGAAATCCCCAAACTGATATTCCTTATGGAGTTTGAGTTTCTTTTATAGATATAATTCTATTAGGTTTTATGAATACAAGTAAATTTTCATCCAACAACAGGCTTATTTCGGATGGCTTATTTCCACATGAATAAAATAAAACTAAATTTAACTAAAACAAAAGCAAAAACAAAAAATAAAGAGTAATTGAAAAATCTAGGGTAAGGTTTATACTGATGCAGAAAGAAAAGGACACAGTTTTTTAATAGCTATATTGGAATATAATTTACATATCCTAAACTCCCCTATATAATTCATTGGTTTTCAGTATATTTACAGTCATGTAGTCATCATCATAATTTGCTTTTAGAACATATGCATCACCCCAGAAAGAAACTGTATCCATTAACAATCACTCTCATTGACTTCTCTGCCTAGCCCTAATCACCTACTAATCTACTTTCTGTCTCTATAGATTTGTCCATTCTGGACTTTGCATACATAGCCTTATGGACTGGCTTTTTTTACTTAGTATGTTTTTGAGGCTTATCCATCTTATAGCATATCTCACAACTTCATTTCTTTGTATTGATAGATAATTTTCCATTGTGTGGATATATTATATGTGTTTATCCATTCATCAACTTGTCATTTGGTTTGTTTCCACTTTTGGACTCTTATAAATAATCTGCTATAACTGTGTATATGTTTTTTTTTGAATATGCCTTTTTCATTTGACTTAGGATATTCCTAGGATGATAAAGAGAGGTGCACAAAGCACTCTATAGACCAGGATTCAAATCACAGTATGTTAAATTAGAGGCTTCATGTAAATACTCAGGCTTTGTCTTGAAGAGGAGATATGCTTTGTAAGAGGCTGAAATCTGTTATAAATCTAAACCCTTATTTGTTTCAAAGTCTTTTGTCAGTGATATTCCTAACTTCATGTAGGGTTATGAGCTAATTCTATGGCTAACATTTTGAGAAATGACAAAACTGTCCCTTTGGAGAATTATCTATTTAAATCCTTTCCTATTTTTAAATTACGTGACTTATTTTTTTTTTCATCATTGAGTTGTAAGAGAATTTTTGTATTCCGACTACAAGTCCCTTATATGATTTGCAAATGTTTTCTTCCATTCTGTGGTAGTCTTTTTTTTATGATGTTGTTATAAGCACAAGGCATGTATTTCTGATAAGAAAAAATTCACTTATTTCTTTATATATTGACATGATTCAAAATTAACTGATGAATTGAAGTAAGAAATACACTGATTTCAGTTCTAGGATCTTTTAATATAAATAGAGACAGGCAAAGAACATAGTGTTCAATGGCTGTACCTTGCTTGGTCTAAGATCATTGAAATGACTGGGTTGGTATTGTAAAATATTGGGAATGAGTGTTCAAATCTGCTTTATGTACTAAAATTATATTTTTCTTTTCAGTTAACATTCGAAGGTAATGTATATAAAAATTTATAAACTAAGACATTTGAATATTTTCACTGTCTTAGTTTATAGAGGTAATAAGATTCTGCCTACTGAGTTTTCTGTTTTTCTTATGAGATTTGGCTAGCCCATTCTAAAAAAATTAGGAAAGAGTACTGTAATTAGTATCATAAATATTTATAAAAGGCTACAGTAGACACAATTTAGTTTTTTGAATTTTGTGTAAGTGCTACCTTATTCACTATGTCAAGAATTTCCCTTGCAAATGATTTGTTTTTCATGTTAGTGCATTCAGAATCAATAAGTCTCAGGAGATTTCCTGCACCTATTAAACTAGAGATGACAAAATGCTGTCAAAATAAAATCCAAGGAGATTCTGAATGTCAACATTTGTCTACGTTTTCTCTGGGTTCCCAGAAAAAGAGAGTCTCATCACAAAGCTATCATAAATAATAGGGGTGCAATCTATTACATTGTTTTAGCCTGCTCTACTTGACTTGCTCATTCAAGTATCTAAAAATACCCACTTTAAGCTTCTATATTTGAGGTTAATCATTTAAATCTAAATTATTTCAAGGTCATTGCTTTATTTCTACACAAATTTCACACTATATTCAACTTTGTTAGAAGCCATTTTAAGTCAGTCAATAGCACTTATTTCAGGACATTGTAAAAATAAATGGACAAACATGGGTTTGCCATTTTTCATGAAAACTGCATATGAGTTCTCTTACCATTTTAATAATGGAGGTAATGCAGATCAAAAGGAATCAAGCCATTTTTCTGCTTGGAGAAACCAAGGCCAGATAAATAATATTTTAGTGATTTAGTTGCGTATAATTACTAATTGGTCCCTTGAATTACTCTATTCTTTTCCATTTAACTAAGTTGTCTCCCACACAATTATTCATTCTAAAACAGATTCTAAATTGTGGTTTTAAAAATATTGTGCTATATTCATGATAATTTGTTATCCTTCTAGCAACAACATTAAAGTGATTGATGCATTCTAAAGAGCCACAAAGCAATAAAATAAACTATGGGTAGTGTAAGTTGTCGTAGGTCATAGCTGATGCACCCTACATGAAGTTAGATATATCATTGACAAAAGACTGTGTGAATGAGAGTGCTAAAGAAATAAATAGATTTCAGCCTCATATGCTTCCCAAGAGAAAGCCTGTGTATTTACATGAAGCCTCTAATTTAACATAACCTGATTTGAATCCTGGTCCATGGTTGCTTTTTGTACGCCTCTCTCTCATTTTCCTGGGCCCAGCCCCTGCTGGGACAAATCTGCTCTGGGAGATTGAAATTCCCTCTTTCACTTCAGCTGCAGCTGCCAAGATTCTGACTCTCAGGCTTGTGTTCACCAAAACAATTATTATCTTGGCCACTTGTGAAATCATGGATACCTCATTTGCACCTAAATACTGTCTATGTACATGAATAATAATTGCTCATCTTTTGAGTAAAATTACATGAACATACAGAGAAGACACACTCTTGGACACGTAATGGCAACTTGGCTAAGAATTTTCAAAAATCATTGCACCAGGCTAATTAATCTTCTTCCAAATTTTGCACTAGGAGATTTGTCCACATTAACCAATGCCAAACTTTGCTTCTCATCTCCTACTGTTTCACAACTCAAACCAAACTGCCTTTGTCCAGCCAAGTTCATTAAACATACTTTTATAGATGACATTTACTGAGCATTTGCCATGCATGAGACCTTAGGCTGAGGGCGTTCCATGCAGGATGGATATCCTGTACAATTATGGAGATGATTAGTCATGGCAGAATAATGAAAAAGAACGTGTATGTTGTATTAGATGTGCCTGGGTTCAAATTTTGGCTACGTCTCATGCTAGCCTGGACTTTCGTTTCCCCCCAGCGTCAGTTTCTTCATCTTTGAAGTAAGGATGGTAATATCACTTATGGGCTTTAAGTAACTTGTCCGAGGAAACAGAGCCAGCACTGTGGAGAGTCAACTTTCACACACAGGGCTAAGTCCATGTTCTTAATATGTTTTTCTGTCACTATTATTTTCTTGTAGCTTTTCACAAGAGTATTGTGAACCTTCAGGATATTAAAAATATTTATCTAATCATAGCATATCAGAGATAGGGATAGACTGACATTGTCTTGTATTTCTGGAAAATTTAAATTCTACCATGCATTTTGGTTGTTTAAACTATTCTGCAGGGCCCTAACCAGTTTGGCTCAGTGGATAGAACATCAGCCTGTGGGCTCAAGGGTCCCGGGTTCGATTCTGGTCAAGAGCATGTACCTTGGTTGTGGGCACATCCCCAGTAGGAGGTGTGCAGGAGGCAGCTGATCGATGTTTCTCTCTCATCGATGTTTCTAACTCTCTATCCCTCTCCCTCTCTGTAAAAAAAAAAAAATCAATAAAATATATTTAAAAAAATAAAAATAAACTATTCTGAAGGGTTTCCCACAGCTTGCCCACTCCTATCTTTCCCAATTGCTGTTCTTATCTCAGCTCTTAAAAACAAATGTGTGTTTTGTGCATTGTTATGGATAGGAGGCAGAGCAGGGAATGGTAGTGTATGTTTTGGAAAGAAAAAGTGGGGGAATATAAGTAGTGGGTTTGTAGAAATAAAAATGTGATTTCTTCTTTCTAACTTCAAGTCTTGTCATAGGTGGTCTTCAAATATGAGAATAAAGTGTTTCCTAATGATGACAACTCTCTCAAATGAAATGGAACCTTTTGGCTCTAATTGTTTTCTTAATACCGGGATGGAATATGGCAAGTAGAGGTTAAGGAGGGGAGTGAAGGAAAGAAGATAATTACTGCTTTTTGATGGCCCTTAAATATAAGCAATAACCATAAAGGCTTATACAAATAAATATAAATCCACAGGCCTTTACGATGAACTTGCCTTTTGTTTTGTTTTAATAAGAACTTGGAGTGAACTTTTGAGCTCTTGTTCTTATATGTGCTTCATCCAAAACCATCTGACGGACTAGATTAGAGGAAACACAATAGTCTCTTGAAATGTTATTTGAACTCACTTTACTGACACTGTGCACACTCAAAAAATGTAACCTTTGAGTCCCTGTATTGTCCATGATAACCTGAAGATGCTGAAGAAACAGATGTTTTGATATAATTGGATTGACACTTATTTTTATCCAGTGGAGTGCAGGTCAAAAGCACTCCACAAACTGATTCCATAGCTCTAGGAAGCAGTGTTCTGAACCAGAAAACAGGAAAGAGTATTAATCAAAAGTGAAAAGGTTCTGCTGAAAGCAGCATAGACTTGAAAAATGATTTTAAAGCTCACTTGCCATGCACACAATTATTTTTTAGTTGCAGTTCATGCCAAGATTTTAAAGACAACTGATGGAAAATTTCACTATTCAAGTATGTGCTATATATACAATGTAATTGCAGTCACTCACTGGGACAAGAGTAAAGTGACATAAAGATAGAATATTTTAAAAATCTAATTGTCCTGTACTGTACAAAGTGAGATTTCATTGCAAATATTTATTTTCATTATGCGGTCTACAGAGGCATAATATTGTTAAAATGAGAATAGTTTCTGAACCGTATAGACTTTTATGGATATTTTAAAATATGTCTCTAAAGTGATGAATGACTGGCACTATTATTCCTTGTTTCCATTTTTTCATGCATTTTACCAGTTCAGGAAGGATCTAATTTAATATAAATTCCCATCACAGTCTGTAATTTCCTCTGTATTTTCATAGTAGTAACCCGAGACCCCGCTTCAAACATGGTTAAGCCAGTTAAAGGTGTTGAAGACACAATTTTGTCATTTTTAAGACACTTATTCCTTAAAGAAGGGACAAGGTTCATAGACTTAAGATGAAGCCTGAGATACTATGTCTCTCATGAAAAAAAATAAAATCAACCTAGAGAGATTTTTTTTCCTTCCTCTTAAATGCCAAATCAGTGAGCCACATACTTGCCCCAGAGGTTTCTTTATAAGGTCATGAATATACATCCCAAAACACCTGCCAGTTGAAGGAAACAACCAACTTCTTATTAAAAACATAGTAGTAGAATGAAGTAAGACCATTTATCACATCGATTTTTTGAAATAACTAGTTAAGTTAAAATGCTTGATCAATAGGCCTTTTTTCACTCTAGCTTTAGACATAGGTTTGTTTCAGCTTACCTGATAAAAGATAGGGCTATTATGGAGAGTTAGGAAATAAGAAATCTGTGAATATTCAAAGTGTTGTAAAATACACTTTCAAAAATAATCCTGTGGACTGAAGAGGCAGTGTCTTTGAGATTGACTATCAGTTCCAGTGTTTGAATGTTGAACCTCATTCGTTCCAAGTTCATGGAACTCAGCGCGTCTGTAACTGGGTCTCTGAAGCGGAAGTGGTTATGTCAGTTCTACAAGATTTCTGCTTACCCAAACTTTCAAAACACGGCAGTGAAGTCAGTTCATACCTCAGATGTGTTTTTATTTGAGCAGTATCACTTTTTCCATAGTTATCTTATTATACTTCTGGAAAAGTATCTTCATTTCTGGAGATAATATAGGTAAAGTGCCTTTGTATTAATGCACAGAGCACTAACATATATTGAACTCTCAATAAAGTTAGCTGATTTTTATCCTCTTTCCGTGAGCTATTGAATTGGTTGATACTTCTGGTTTTTTATATCTCTGTTTTAACATGCTTTTCATTCAGCCATCAAATATTTATTAACTGCCAACTATAGCTACATGTATAACTACATATTTTGATCAACACATGCTTCCTGAATGCCCATTATGTGAAAGGAATTATGCAGCGGGATTTGGATATAAAAATGCATGATCTTGATAGTCTTCTTTTCCAAAAGCTGATGAAATGTAAAGTAATGAGCCAAGTGCTGTTCAAAATTAAAAGTCACTTTTTAAATGTGCATTTTAAACCCTTCATTGCAGTCACTAGGGGAAGTATTACCAGAAAATTCCACTAGCTCATTGTAAATACTACGTTATTTAATTAGGAAGTTAGACTGACAGTATTTAAAATATAGAGTGCTATGCCCTGCTTTAAATTGGATGTTAAATATTTTTTTCTAATGCGTATGTACCTGATCTTGTGAAATAATTTTACTTCCTGATAACATTATTAATTGTTATTTTTAACATGAAGACATTTTAAAATACATTAAAGGGATTTTATTTGAATGGACCTCTGTGATGAATTCTTTGATAACTGAAGGAATAACGGAAGGAATATTTAGGAAAAGGGAAAAAACTAAGTTATTCAGATTTGGCATAAATTTTGGAATTTCTATGTTGAGGTTATACCTAATAAAAACTACCAAGGATTTTTTTTTCTTAAACCAATCAAAGTTTTAGCTGAAATTTTCTCTTATGCATCCACAGGGTCAAAAGCTGCTTGTTACTGGTACTTGAGATCAGTAGCACTCTTTGTTGTAAGCTTATGTCTTAAAGAGCTGCCTGATAGCATTTGTATGAGTCTCTCAGATAGGTGCAAAGAGGTGACTATGGGTAAGGATGGTAGCATAGCTACATACAATGCCAGAAGAATGCTATGATCATAAATGCAATATCTCTGCCACAAATTATGAGAGCAAGAGTGTTAATGTCATATGGATAGTTTTGGGTGAATAACAGTACTAAGAGTATATGGTATTATTTTAAAAACAATTTACTATATTTAGTTCAATTTAAAATCACAACATTCTTAGATTAAAACAAAAAGATAAATCTTCATGACCTTGGCAACAAAAGGAAAATAGATAAATTGAATTTCATCAAAATTAAAAAGTTATTTCCATCAAAGGGCATTGTCAAGGAAGTGAAAGGCAAGTGACAGAATGGGAGAAAATATTTGTAAATCATATATCTGATAAGGGGTGGATGTATGGAATATATAAAGAACTCCTGAAATTCAATAACAAAAATACATGTTTTTTAACAGCAATTTAAAAATGTGTAGAGGACTTGAAAACATTTCTCAAAAAAATGTTTTAAATGGTCAATAATCACATGAAAAGTTCTCAACATCATTATCATTAGGTAAATACAAATCAGAACTACAATGAGATACAACTTCAGACCTTCTAGGTGACAACCATCATCATCATCATCATCAGAAAATATCAAATACTGGTAAGGATGTAAAGGAACTGGAATCCTCACACACTGCTGATGGGAAGGAAAATGGTCTGGCCACTGCAAAAATTAATATGGCAGTTCCTCAAAAAGCTAAACAAAATTATCATATAACCCAGAAATTCCACCACTGATTTTTACTCACTAGAGTTGGAAATGGGGAACCAAATAGATACTTGTATACCAGTGTTCATTTTGGCTTTATTCACAGTAGTCAAAAGGTGGAAATAATTGAGTATCCAAAAGCAGATGAATGAAAAAAAAGTAATATATCCACCCAATGTAATAATATTCAACTATAAAAGGAATTAAGTTCTGATAAATGCTAAATTATGGATGAATGTTGACGCTATTCTGCTAAGTGAAATAAGCCAGACATAAAAGGCACATATTGTGTGATACCACTTACATGAAACACCTAGACTAGGCAAATTTATGAACAGAAAGTGCATTGGAGGTTCCCAGGGACTGGAAGTGGGAATGGGGAGTTACTGCTTAATGATTACTGAGGTGTGTGTTTTTTTGGGGAGCAGGTGATGAAAACATTTTGGAGATAATGCTGGTTGTTGACAACATTGTGAATGTAGTTATTGCCTCTGACTTGTGCACTTAAAAATGATTTCTTAAAATAATTGTATTTTATATCATATATTTCCCACAATAATATATTTTTAATTACTATATTTAGTTCATTGCAACTTTATTTTATCTACTTGGACAAATATGAATAGATTAGAAAAAATGATTACTCACATTTCTAGGCCATAATAATTATATTAAAACATTTTAATGAGTGCTGGAAAATCCCCAGTCCTGATTTAAGAACGTTACAATTGCTAACTCATTTACTTCTTATCAGAACCCTGTGAAGGAGGAATTATTACATTAGTCATTTTACAGATGAGGAAACTAAGGGACGGAGTGTTAACTTGTTCAAGGTGCACTAGACAGCAAGGGACCTAGTTGAGCAGCGACCCCAGGCGGTCTGCTTCCACAGCTTCTGCTCCTAAGCAATGTGATGAGCCATTTTGACATTTTGAACCTAATTTTGCTTTGGCATTTTGGGCTTAAATTCTTCTTCTTAAAATGAAGTTTAGTGATCAGACCCAGGCCAGTACATGTGCATGTGAAGTGAATTCTTTTCAATTCTTCATTTCAGGACAAGTTTATTATGCCATCTACCAGTTCTCCCTGGAAGTAATGAATGGTTTTTACTAGTAGTTATTATTAAAATGTGGCAAGTGGTTATTGGCACCTTTGTATTCAAACCATACATGTCATGTCTCATTTTCAATCTGCCACTTGAAAATTGCTCCTTAGTCAGTTCACCTCTCACGAAGCTGTGATGCTGAAAGGACAGTTAGAATATGTAATGTGTTACTGAAAGAGCCTTTTCCACACTTTTATGAACTTTCTGTCACTGTGCTCTGTCATCTTCACAGTGACAGGAAGATAGATTCAATTACTTTCTGGAAATGAAACCCCCACAAATCTAATTCATCTCTGTGTTCACAGCACAGGGCACAGTGCTTATACAATAGGCACTCACGACACCATTGTTATATGAATGAATGAAGGAATGCCTCAAACACACCTGACTCATTTTCTAATAATCTTTAGAGTATCCTAATATGTTGTGTGTTGTCACAAGAAGGCAATCAACTGAGTCTTGTCCCATTCACATGTGTACGTGCCAAGCTCGAGTGTGAGTTCTGTGTATTTCGGCAATTCCCATATATTATATTGTTCTCTAGTTGGCAATTACATACTTTGAACCTTAGTGATTTGCTGATACCAATTACATCATTAGATGTGAAGAGGAGTGAGGAGAAGTATTAATAATTCGGGGCCAGAAAGAAAATGTTTTCTTCCTTTGCACCATTTCTTGAATGAGCCTAAGCTTTGCTTGGGCTGAGGGTGGACAGTTTAAGGAGACACTCTCAGGTTTATGCAAGGGCACAGCTGGTGCTGACAGGAATATGACAGTGAGTACCTCCTATTGTTCCCACTCTAGGTGCCTTCCTTGCCCTGGGCCTAAGATATAAAAGTGGTGGCACTGGGCTCACAAAGAATGAACTCTAGCACATTGTAAATGGAAGTAGAAGGCTGATTTTGAGATGTAAAGAGAGTATTGCAGTGTTTAAACAGGGAGAGGCTTGCAGGTGGATGACACCCTTCACCTCGTTTGCATCAGGCCCCTCTTAGGTACAAACAAGCGCTGAATAAACACCATTGCTTAGTTAGTCGCTGCCTTATCAAAAAGTGTTTCAGGTGGCCTATGTTTGCAGCCCAGGAAATATCTTGACTCCTGAGGCAGAGGAGATGAAAGCAGATCAATAAAAATGGAAGGGGACTAAGCAAATGAGAATTTTTAAGGAGGCCTGAAATCTGAAGACAAATGTCCAATGGTGGTCCAAACCTTTTGTCTTTGCCTCACTGCCTACCTGTCCCACTGTGGGTGTGTGAGATGTGTTCTGTGGAATGGAGGGTTTTCATTATTTTTAAATTAAGTTTAAAGCATTATGAGTAATTAGATGACACTGCTTATAAATCACTGCAAAATAATTTTTGTCTGTTGATGTGTACAGCTATGATGACTAATATGTATTTGTATTTGGCATATACCATCGTACCAAAGACAAAGTCAGGAGGCCTTTTTTTTTTTTCTAAAGCAGAATTTGCAAAATGATGGTGTCCAGAAAGCAGAGCCTAAGAAAAAGATTGTTCACAGGTAGTTTATTTTGGTATTCTATCCAAAGGTACAGTAGCAAAGGACTCAGGAAAATGGAAACACAAGGGAGGGGAAGCCAACGTAAGGATGCATTCTCATCCGTTGGATACCACTGTGGGTGATTGTGCTTGAACTCTCTGAGGATCCATGTGTATGAGTCTTGGGATTGTCTAGCCAAGGGGGTGAAATGGGGAATGAGCATCAACGAGTTTGGTACCACACTGGTCAATGTGAGCCCTGCTTGCATTTCCAGTTACTCAGGTTTGGGTGCTGAATGGTTTCTGCAAGGGTAGTATGACAAGGGAGAGAAAAACCCATCAGGCAGAAAAGTGAAATCTATTCATTGCTGTTGAAAAAGAAGTGCATTAGGTTCCCCACAGAGGAGCTCTTTGCTTCATGAATGTCTGCGTAAAAGTGAGCCGAGAGATGTGATTGGGGGACCCAATACTGTTGGACAGTGAAATGAACACCTCGAAGGAAGGAGGTTTTTCGTTTGGTCATAACAGGTTCAAGTTATTTTTCATAGAATTGCCAGTGTTTAAAAATTAGTAGAAATCACATCATAATCTACTTTACTTGGGATTAACATCTCTCACAGATGTGTTTTGTTTGGTCATTAGCAAATCAAGTATTTTTCCTTATTAGTTGTCAATATTTCAAATTAAGGAGATTTCACATGGTAATGGGGACTTTCTACTTCACTTCCAAAAATGGACCTTCTGCTAGTGCTTGTCCACATTGCCCCAAGGTTGGAAGGAAGTTAGTTACATGTGCATATGCTCAATAGTCCATCATTGACTCATGTTGCTCTCTCTGCCATTTGCATACCTCTTTGTATCATGTAGATATCTGTGTTTGATATCTGTTCTAAAGACTGGACCACTTGCCAAGGTAGATAGAAAATGTATTTGTCCACTCAGAAACATTATATGCACATCTCTACGCTGCTTATCAGCATAGATTGCATCATTTGCACCCCATTTCCAATGTGGCTTTGGGTTGGTTCTGCCAATGAAACTCATTGGCAAGAGAGCAGAGAGCAAGAGAAAAACCAAGGCCAGGAATGACTTCCTGACTGCCTCCCAGCTTCAGCATCACATTTCCTAACGTGCTTTTGGAATTCCAGCTCCCCTGAGCTATCACTGGTCCCCAACAGCACATGTTAGCCCCCTTGCCCCTTTCAGGCTGTTGCTAGCTTCTGGGTATCTCAGTATTTTGTTGGGGTTTTCTTAAACATGCCCTCATTACTGTAAGTTGCCACTTAGTTAAATATTTCCTTAGTGAACCCTTCTGGTTGGAATTCTGTTTAATGCCAGGGTCCTGATTTATACAGTAAGGTATTTATGAGATTGTTACTATCATCATTATTATTATTGTCATTAATAATGAAGCCACACCTCTCTCCAGAGTCCCTTGTCACACGTCTGTCTACTTCTGAGAAAACGAAGATCATTCTATTCTGAGCTGCTTTGACCATCTCTGCTGGTCATGATCCAGTCCTGTTTTCCTACTTAGCTGACCACGTGAACTACTGGGGCCTAATCTGCTGCCTCACTTAGTTCTGTGCTGTCTGCCTTGACCTGACAGCAGATTGATTGACTACTGGGCCAGGAGGCTCCTCGCTGGGCTCTCAGGTTTCCTGCTGCACTTGCCAAGGCTTCAAGTGGTCATAATGAGTTTCCCATGCACCAGCTGCAGCCCAACCTGTCTTGCATGCAATAAGCAAGGGTAGTAAAGCCTCTTATCTTTCCTCTCTCCTTCAGAGCAGTGTTTTTTATTTTAGATTGTTTACTTTCTTGGTAGCAATCTGTGTAAGAAGGCCTGTGGAGACCAGGTTTTGAACCTGGCACCGTAGGGCAAAGTTTCTTGCAGAAGAGAAGACACTGGAAGCTTTATGAAGGCTGTGACTATGAATTCTGCCTGTTTTGGCATGACTAGTAACCTTTGCATCACTACTGGGTCCAGCCTGCAAGAGAACAAGGTACCTAGCTTCCTAGGCACCTGCAAAGTCCTAAAGATTTTCTCCATCTACTCAGCAGCTGTAAGCAAGCCCGGCAGTCCAATTTCAGATTCAATATTTCAACAGTTCGCAAGTCCCCGCTCTTCCAACTGCATCACAGAACTAGAATGAGACAGACTTAGGTTTGAACACATGCCTTGTCAATATGGACAAGTTACTTAACTCCACTCAACCAATTTTTTTCATCTTTAAAATAGGGATCTAATTCCATTTAGGAGAATGAAAATAGATGTTGATTGTCAGTCCAATTTCTATCATATAATGGACATTCAATAAATGTTATTTTCTCTCTTAAAATAGAACCTGAACTTTTCATCCCTAATGACTATAGAACGCTTGCCACACATTGGCTTATTTTATTTCCTTCTTAGTCACATGACAGAATAGTTCTTGTGAGCACAGTCTGTAAGTCAGAAAGCTCTGGGTTGAAGTGTGGCTGCACTGTCCTAATTATGATGCTGGAAAAGCCCTGATCTTCCTGTATCTTAGTGCATTGTTGCTGGAATCATTCGCAATGTACTTTACTTCTCTGGTACCTCAGCTTTATCATCTGTATTTAGAGCTTAATTTCTGGGTATCATCTATCTCATTGGGGCACTGAGATAATAAATAGGTTAATTATTATCAAGTACTTAAAATATTGCATACTGAACAAAAGATAGAAAAGACTAGTTTCTTTATCTCTAAGGTTGGTATGATGATGTTTATACATAGAGTTATTGGGAATATTAAATTAAATAATAAACTATGAAGGAGAACATGAAATTGCCAAAATTTGATCAAATGACAATGTCATATATTTTAGTGACATATAAAGCTGTTAACATAGACCTTGCCAGTTTGGCTCAGTGATTAGAGTGTCAGCCCACAGAATGAAGGGTCTCTGGTTCGATTCCAGTCACATCAATGTTTCTCTCTCCCCCCACTTCCACTCTCTAAAACTTCATGGAAAAAAAAAATCCTCAGGTGAGGATTAACAAACATTAAAAGCAGTTAGAATAATGGCTGGTGACTATTAAGTGCTCAGTACATGTTACTTGTCACCATTTTATCGTTACCATAAAGTAAAAAGCCACAAATCACATTGACTTGTTCGGATGTAAATATTCCAATTCAAATCCTATACCCTCTTCCCAATAAAGCTCCTGAATGCTGCTCAGCCCCAAGTGTTTTTGTAGGAGTCGAATATTGGGTCTATCTAGTCTAAGCTCTGCAAACAGATGGGATATGAGATTTCTTCCCTTACCTATTTCAGTTCTTTGAATCTAAATGCTAACTCAAAAAAAAAAAAAATCTCCCTTAATATAGCTTCATAGAAACCTGGCTAAGATCCTTTCTGAAAGACATAGTGGTATCCCCCTCTAGCCCCTCAAACTCTGTGAGGCTTGCAACACCCTGGTTGAAATTCCTTCTAGCTTGGGCCACTTCCAGTTAGGATTCCATGGCTAGCTTCAAGGTTGCAGTTTAAAAACCTCCTCTATTCACTGTCCCTAGCTGGCTCCTGACCAATCTCCCTTGAGATGATCATCCTATATAATAAAGAGGTAATATGCATATTAACCCTCACACCCTCACAAGATGGTTGCCCTATGACCAGGCTGGCAGGGGTGTTAGTGAGGGACAACCAAACAACTGAACAAGCAGGCTGCATGGGGTGACCAGGCCGGCAGGGGGGCAGCTGGGGGCAATTAGACTGGCAGGGGGAGCAGTGAAGGGTGACTAGGCCAGTGGGGAAGGCAGTTAGGGACAACCAGACTGGCGGGGGGGGTACAGTTGGGGGTGACCAGGCTGGCAGGGGGGAGTGTTGGGGGCGATTAGGCTGACAGGGGGCAGTTAAGAGTGACTAGGCCAGGGGCGGGGGGGAAGTAGGGGGCAACCAGGCCGGCAGGGGGAGCAGTAAGGGTTGACTAGGTCGGCAGGGGAGCAGTTAGGAGCGACCAGGACAGCAGGGAGGGGGCAGTAGGGGGCAACCTGGCTGGCAGTGGGGGGCAATTAGGAGCAACCAGGCTGGTGGGGGGGGCAGTTATGGGTGATCAGGCTGGCACACAGAGGCAGTGAGGGGCGATCAGGCTGGTGGGGGGGGGCAGTTGGGGTAAGCAGGCAGGTGAGTGGTTAGGAGCCAGCGATCCAGGATTGTGAGAGGGATGTCTGACTGCCGGTTTAGGCCCGATCCCCAGGGGTCCTGGATTGGAAAGGGTGCAGGCTGAGCTGAGAGGACCCTCCCCCTGTGCACAAAGCTCATGCACCGGGCCTCTAGTTATTTCTATAAAGAATGTATGGCTTTTGGTATGGAGCAGCAGAGCAGCTGGCAAAAAACGCTTTATAGGCTCTTTCATTGAGCTGAGCTAGATAGGTACCACTCAAGTCCAACATCAGAAAAGTGGGACAGCACCCTGCCATGGAAACAAGGCAGACTTGGCCAGAGCCCAAGGGAGGAAGGGGGTGGGAGGGCAGAGGAAAGCCTTGGCAGCCGGCTCCTCTTGTGGTAGTTCCTGAGAAAATGCCCAAGAAATGTGCTGAAAGGCCTCCCCATTACATATTTTATTCAAGAGTATTTATGTAGATTTACACAAATGGTCAAGTTATAGAATCAATATTCTGCAGAGAAACCTCTTTGTTGGTTTCTACCTGATTCCAAGTGTGTCTGAATGAAAATGTCTACAGAGGGTGTTTTAAAGCTCATTTAAACAAAGGCGACTAGATGAGGTAATGGCCAATTTGGTAAAAATGTTCTAGGCGAGAACAAGGGAAAAATTCTTGCCATAAAAATATTTTTATTTAATAATTGAAAAAATGGAATGAAACACCTGCAGTTTATAAATCAAAGTTACCATATGGCATGTAACATTTGCTAATAAATTCTTATAAGCACTGCCCTAGAAGTGGAGACTTTTAAAAAGTCTTGCTATAGTGCAATGCCATTTTATATTGCTTTACTTCATCCTATGGCTGTTTCCCCCAAACTATAAGTTAATAGATTGTAAATTGTACTTTAAAGTTCATTTCAAACTCTTGCCAGTGATAAAAATACACAACAGAGCAAATTACTGAGGCATGAATGGCGGCGATACATTAGGAGCTGAGGCATTAGAATATTCTTTGGGTATCTTTTACTCAACTTTGTGTCGATGCTCACGTTTATGTTGATCTCTGGCAGCAATATTTTGTCAATGGTAAGGTAGCCATAGCAAATATATTTTCATTTTCAAACACTGTATTGTAGATAGCTCTAGGTATCAAATATTCATCCATTCAAACATTTTTCTCAACCCTTCTTTCCTATCTTGGGAAAGAAAAAGTAATAACAAAAATGGCATCATGATTAGTCCCTTAGCCCCTTTAATTACTCTTATTTTTTGGCATGTGAAAGAAATATAACTTTTAAGACAGAACATCACCGACTTTATGTCATGAATACCTCCATGGACACAGACTGTCATAGACCCAGGTATCAATGTCTCAGTCCCCACTTCCAAGTATTTTATGCCAATTATTTCCCATACCCTGACTTTCTAGTAAATGCTGGCTCTGCAATGTAGAAATGGAATCATTAAAAATGTATTAAATACACATCTGAGAGAACATTGCATCTTCCAGAAGAGCCCAAACAATGACAATTTCTTAAGGTTTCTATGTTTGTTGTGAATTGCCTTTGGTGTCTTGACATATGGTTTGAATGTCCTTAATGAGTCCAGCTCTTTGCCTTTGATGGTAGATTTAATACTTCCAATTGGCCAAAGGGTTCTGGAAGCCAAGGCAAGGGAAAAGGAAGCAGGAACAAGCTTTATTAGAAATAATTGCACTGATAAAATATTAAGTCCACTTTTTCTGTGTCAGTAAACTCATGAGTCTTTACTGCTAAAGAACTGAGTATATTGCCACTATCTTAGGTTAAAACAAAACTAAACAAAAAACTTCTACAGAGGTATTTGTGAAGGTTGGTATGTGAACCTCACTTGGTGTAAAATAATAAATTTAAGATTAGTGAAATTAACTCTTCCAATCTGCTTGATCTTGGCAGCAATTTTTCTGTAAAAACGCATTTTTTAGAACAAATATTTATAAAAGTTCTAGGTAAAAATAAAAACTGAATGTATAGAAGGTGATTCGTCCTATATAATAAAAGGCTAATATGCAAATCCACCAAATGGCAGAATAACTGGTCGCTATGTCGCACACTGACCACCAAGAGGCAGACACTCTGTGCAGGAGCTGGTAGTCAGTGCGCTCCCACAGGGGGAGCGCCGCTCAGCCAGAAGCTGGGCTCATGGCTGGCGAGCACAGTGGGGTGGCAGGAGCCTTTCCCACCTCCGCGGCAGTGCTTAGGGTGTCCGACTGATGGTCCAGACATCTCCTGAGGGCTCCTGGACTGTGAGAGGGTACAGGCCGGGCTGAGGGACTGCCCTCCCCCTCAAGTGCACGAATTTTGTGCACCGGGCTTCTAGTATTTAATAAAAAGATTACCACTGACAACATTTCAGACAAAACTCTTCACTGTGCTACAAAATATATTTCAATTTTAAAATCACAATTTGATGTTGGTTTAAATAATGCCTTTGTAGTGAGCTATTGATTTACACAGACACATAATTTGAATGTGCTACAAATAACTTACTGTGAACAAAATTTTGGTGGCTTAACTTCATGTCTTTTATGGAAAACATTTTTAAAATGAAAAGTGGGTTTTATATTTATTTTCGTATAATTTTTCTATATCTTTTTATCTGGCTATTCTTCAGCCAAATTGCACACAGGCTGTTTTTCAATTCATAATATAGATGTGATGTTGCAGGAAATGAATCAAAATTCTACTTGTACCATTTGCTACAACATATAAAGTATTCAATAAAATTAAAATTGAAATCTGCAAAAATATTCTTTTACCTTTTATATTTTTATATTGAAGGAAGTATTTTTTTTTTAGTCCATGCTAATAACTCTTACTGTATGTACTCCAATTTTCCTACTTATTTTCTATTTCTCTTCTGAACCTTTGGCTAGGATGTAGGTTAAGTGCAAAGTCATGACATTGTTATTTTTTTAGTTTTAAATTTACGTTTATTTTACTCTAAGATAATATTTATGGAAACAGTTATTTAATGTATAGTGTGTTGGGTTGTTTTTTTTTTTTTTCATACAAAGCCTTAAAATACTAAGGACCCTTATTGTCTTAACACTTTTAAAATATGTACAAACCCATAATGAAAAGTTAAAATGTAAAAAGAGCTCTGGATGGCCATAGGAAATAATGGAAATTATGTTTGGCATATCCAGTTCAATGAAGTCAATATTAATAGATCTCAGCCTAATGGCAACCTTATTCCTGCAGTGATCGTTGTCACATCTAAAGCACAATGCAGTTTTTCCTCTCAAAAAAATTATGTAAAGTTTTGAATAAATTAACTTTAAAGCAAATAAACACAAATATGTTGATTATTCTACACTCCTCCTCTTTGAAAAGTGAAAGAGCTCTCTAAAAATTTATATCTCAAAAAGGACATAGTAATTAATATATTTCTAAATTACCATTGGCTACTATTTGCTTTCTAACACATTTTAACTTCTTTTTAAAAATGATGATAGAAAAACAAATACAAAAATTGGTTTATTTCATTTCTAATGAGGAGAAAAGTTTACATAAATTATATCAATGAGCTCAATAAAGGGAAAGACAATTTTCAAAAAAATAATTAGGTTCATATTTTGTAAAGGTAAACCATATACATACCCAATGTAATGATGTAAAATGCTTAAATAAACAATATGAAATAGGTGAATTTATTTCAAAAATATATTCTTATTGATTTCAGAGAAGAAGAGGTAGGGAGAGTGAGATAGGGACATCAGTGATGAGAGAGAACCACTGATTGGCTGCCTCCTTCCACCTCCCACTGGTGTTCAAGCCTGCAACCCAGGCATGTGCCCTGATGTGGAATTGAACTATGACCGCCTGGTTTATAGGTTGATGCTAAAACAACTGAGCCACACCAGCCCGGGCTGTAGGTGCATTTTTAAAAATCTCTGTAGTAAAATATCATCTGTGTAGAAATAGATATCAAATTAGAAATACTAATCAAATCAATTACTAGACTGACTGTCCATTGATAAATTTGATAGGAATGATCTTCTGGGACAAAAATAGAGAACTACTTCATTTTGTCATGATGAATTAAGAACCCTGAAAAATTTTCTCTGCATAAAGTGACTGTTATGCTGTTCCAAACTGTCAAAAGCAATTATTTAAATGCTTGGGAAACAGATAAGATGTATACATAAAAGAGCATATATTCAAGAAAATGACCAAATATTGAGTAAGAACAGTGGGAATATGAAGCATTCTTGATTGGCAGTGATCCTATTCATACCTTATCACTTTTGGCAAAGTATTTCAACCAGGATGGGCAGACCTTGAAAATTAGTAGTCTGGCTGTTGCTGCTATAGGCAGCTGGCTCCCTTGAAATTAAACACTGTCAGGTAAAGTGGTGATCTCAGTGACAAGCAAACATGGAGGCATCAGCTCTGTGAGCCTGAGGTTTTAATCCTTTAGGGCAATCAGATAACAATGCCAAGTAATTTTCCAGGGAGTTCAAGAAGTTCAGCCAGATGTAGAGAACTCAATAAATTCTCTACAAATCCTATGTTGACCTAAGGCTGAGTTCATGCATAACAGAGACTGAAGGGAGTCCAGGCCACTCAAGGGAACCTGTACATATATGCTAAGGAGATATGAGAGGGCAGACATGAAATAAGAGCCAGAAGAGACTTGAACATTGCTTAAACCTTAAATGTGTTTCTTAGGCCACCTAGGGAGCCATCAGTGGAGTAGTAGACTTACTCACTGGATAGATTTAAGCACAACTTCTGATCATATTTTGGCTGAATACCATGATGCTCAGACACAGGAGGAACTCCCAGAGATTCAAACTAAAAAATATATATATTCAACAACAAAACACACTAATTTACATGCAGGGGGAATAGATTTCACAGATTTAATCCAGAGAAGTTACAAAGCAAACAAATAAAAACAATTACAACCCTCAATAGGAAAATGTCAAAATCTAGAATTACTAAATTATATAAAATATTCAATATTACACAAAAATCTTACAAGACAGCAAAGAAATTAAGAAAAATATTACCCATACTCAGAAAAAAAACAACTGCCATTAATTGCCTCCAAATGGTAGATCTAGTAACAAAGATTTCAATTCAACCATTATTGATAATTTCAAAGAATGGTAGAAAACTATATTTAAAGATTTAAAGGAAAGTATGACAACAATGACTCAACAACTAATATCAACAGACAGGGATTATAAAAACAAAGCAAATGAAAATTCTTAAAAATGGTTAAGAATAAATTAATTTAAAAAATCTTAGAATAACTATTAAAAAGTTCAGAGTATGCGAACTCAAACATTTTCTAATGCTCTAGATGCTACAAACTAAACCCATTTTAAAGACGTTTTTCTCAAAATGTGTGTGGCATTTAATAGACTTTTTGTTTATCTTGGCTTTAACTGGTTTGGGGAATTTCTTGCCTTTTTGTTCTTCCTCCTCACACTCCACAAGTACTTGCTCAAAAGCAGCAAGCAATCTACCTGGAACATTCTACAAGGGAAGAAATAGTAAGAAACTCAATTATACCAATTCTATATAATAAAGAGGTGATATGCAAATTGACCATAATGCCCTCGCACAACATGGCTGCCCCCATGTGGACACAAGATGGATGGCAGAAGAGGGCAGTTGTGGGCCATCAGACCAGCAGGGGAGGGCACTTATGGGCAACCAGGCCAGCAGGGGAGGGCAGTTGGGGGCAACTTGGCCTGCAGTGGAGAGCAGTTGGAGGTGACCAAACCATCAAGGGAGGGAAGTTCAGGGTGATCAGGCCGGCAGGGGGGGCAGTTAAGAGTCGATCAGGCTGGCAGGGGAGTGGTTAGGGGGTGATCAGGCTGGCAGGCAGAAGCAGTTAGGGGCAATCAGGTAGGCAGGAAGGCGAGTGGTTGGGACCCAGCAATCCCAGATTGTGAGAGGGATGTCCAACTGCTGGTTTAGGCCTGATCCCTCTGTGGACAGTTGGACATCCCCTGAGGTGTCCCAGATTGGAGAGGGTGCAGGCTGGGCTAAGGGACACCCCTCCCACCCCACCCCCCACCCCCAGTGCACAGATTTCATTCATTGGGCCTCTAGTTTTTTATATAATCTCAGTAAGAAAGAAATGATAAACTTAATACATTATGTATTTTTTTCCAGGAGAACAAAACTAAAAATCAATTAATAAATGAAGATATATATCTGTCTGCAACCGAAATAAAAGAATCCAATTGAAAAAGGTTTATTTGAATCCATCAGTATCACATCTTGATGTTACCAGATCTATCTTCTCTAAACTTCTGGTTTACTCAATAAACCAGAAACTAAATGGCTTGAATTTATTTCTGTTAAGAAATTTTATAACAAAAAGCAATGTGAGGTCAGGCTAAAGTAAAGACAGTAATATTAAGTTTTAGAAGAGTTCATAGTTGAAGAGGATTATATATAGACTTTGTGTTCAGAAAAGCTTCATAGAAAAAGTAGCATACAATGCTTTGTTGAAAAATGGCTGAATTACAGATTGTGAATTCGCCAAAATATTTTATCAGATCAATATGGCTGGTTTATATACGTTTTTTTGCTTGTTTGTTTGTTTTTGTAGGGAAATAGTATACCAAAGTCTTGAAAAGTAGATTGAGATGAGCTGAAAGCTACATTAAGAAATTAGGACTTTGGATTCTTTTACTCAGCTGTTCAAAGACCATTGATGGTACCCATTGCTAAGTCCAAAAAAGACAGCCTTGAAAAGTCAGTGTGGGCTCAGTTGGTTAGAGGATTGTCCCAATACACCAGGGTTGTGGATTTGATGTCTAGTCAGGTCATATACAAGAATCAACCAATGAATGCATATATAAGTGGAACAACAAATCATTCCCTCTTTCTTTTTCTCCCTTCCTCTCTCTTTAAAATCGATAAATAAAAAATTGTTTTTTAAAAGGAATTAAAAACCAGTCACTGTGGTAGTCATGTAAAGATGAATTAAAGAGATAGGATATTGGAGACAAAAAGAAGAGTCCATAGAACAGTATTGTTAGAACAGAGAGTTTGCAGCAGAAGAAGCCTGTTGATTACTTCCAGGCCTCCCCAAAAAACCCCGAATGTTAAGCTTCATTTTTATGAACATGAACATCCCAACTCTGACAAGTTTACATGCATAATTGAAAAGCACATGACCCCTGACTCAACTCAAACATTTGTCAGTGACTTTGCATTTTTTTCCCCACATCGTACCAGCTTTATGAAACATATATTTTCAGGGAATTTACTTTTATGTGTCTTCTAAACAATGTAATTAAATTTTCAACTCAGCTGTAATATATGTATTTTAATACTATACACTATCATAAAAATGTTATACATAGCACCATCTGTTGGCTAAGGTATCTTTAATAGATGAAAAATATTTTATGCAAATTGGATTACAGTATCATTAAAACTTTTCAGCAGAGAAAGAGGAAGCAGCTTTAATTTAGATTAGAAAAGGATGAACTTTTTATGTGGTCATTCATCAGGAGTGAAGCCTGAAAATTCAGATTATTTTGGCCCCTGCAAACAGTAATAGCATCAATTATGACAATTTGGCCTAGTAATAATTTACCTTAATCAGAGACAATATAAATTGTCTCTGATTAAGGTAAAAAAAGCCTTACCCCACACATTTCAAGCACACAGATCTTACCTAAAACAGATATAAACCATGAATGCATTCTGTTTGAAAATGAAACATAGTTTATTTTAAAAATCGTATGTAAGAGAAACACCATTTAAAATGCAGTTAGATAATTAAGTTGGGGGAAATTATTAGTTATATCTACTTTCCTATCCTTGGGAATTTAGGAACAGAATGATTCTATATTCTTAATATTTATCTTTATGCATTTGTGGCAAGGACCTAGGCAGGTTCTGTATTGGATTTTCTGGCGGTGGGGGCTTTTCTTATGGTTTTGTTTATTGCCTTTAAGAAATAACAATAGCTGAAAATTAAGTTGGCTTAATTCCTTTGAGGTAAATAAGAGTAGTCCTCCTCATAACAGAGTTTCTTTTCTTGTTCCTTTTTTTTTTTCTTTCTGGGAGATAGCAGTACAAATAGTTGATAGCTATACCTATATAGATCTATCTATCATCTATCTATCTATCTATCTATCTATCTATCTATCTATCTATCTATCTATCTATCTAAACTAAGAAAATCCTAGTGTGGGATTTGTTATTACTATTTGTTATTTACATGATTTTAAAATTACTGTGGCAATGAACATGAATATAAATAGCATGAATACAACAAATATTTTGTATCAGACAACTACAACTCAAAACTAGTCCTCCTCGTAACAACTATGTCTCTTGTTCCTTTTTTTCTCTGGGAGATAGCAGTAAAAATACTTGATATCAATACCTATATAGATATTGATATCTATACACCTATGTATCTAAATTAAGAAAATCCTAAAGTGGGATTTTCTATTATTACTTATTATTTACATGATTTTAAAAATTACTCTGGCAATGAACATAAATATAAATAGCATGAACCCTTTGAATTGGTTTTATGCAGTAAAGTAGAATAAAATGTTGTAGAAGTTTTACCAGAATCTTAAACATGTATTTTTTTTCTTGAAATATTGAGTATATCTGTATGTCCTGGAAAAAAAGGACTTTTGGGAGGCTGTAATTATCTCTGGTAGATTGCAAAAAGGTAGTCAGCAGAATTGGTGAATGAACAAAATAAAGATGACCAATGCTGTAACACAAAAACAGATTAAATTGAGTAACCAAATTATATGTTATAACACATTTATGTTTTATTGGAGTTGTGCAAAATCCTGTCCCTTGGAGTTTCTACCAGATTGGGCCACCTATTTGGTTAAGGAGGTATGAAAGTATAGCTTCTTTCCACTATAAAAATAACTTGGTAGAACAGTTTGCATTTAATAACTGCTTGAGAGTACCTGCTGACCTGATTTGAAAATTTTTACTGACAATATTGCCTTCTCTTTTTCATGACAAAAATAGTTTTTTTAAAAAATAAAACATTGCCTAAAATCAGGATGTTAAAAGCACAGAGACCATTATGTAAGGCAAGCCCATTTTTCAGCCTAAGAAACTTGAAGGTGTCCCTTAGAGCAGGAAGTATTTATGGGAAAAATTGTTTCATTACTTTGTCCTTTCTTTAGGAATATGAACTATCCTTTTAACAAAGCAGCTTGCTCTGTCTCAGGGGATATCATTTGGACCTCTGAGAAGGAATGTAAGACTGTTGGTCGGGTTTGAAATGTTTGTACATAGTCATCTAAATCCCTAAAGAAACTGTTAAGGTTCTGGCCAAGGCTAGTGTTATTGAAAACAATAAATGTGTTTTCAGAAACTCAAAGCAATAGAGAGTGAAATAATTCACCTGTAAACTTCAAAACTTTATTTTCCTATTGGGAGCATGAATTTGGTCCTTTTGCATCATTTGGCTATGAATTTTGAGTTGCTTCATTAAATTTTTCACTGGGTTGGGTCCAGGTTTGCGGGGAGGGAATGAAGAAGTACCAAGAATTGAAAGGTATAGGTTGCTTTTGAGGTATGTTTTCCCCTATGTCTTTGGAGTTTAAAGTGTTTAAGAGTTTTGGAAGAAGGAATTGTATTACCTGCTAAGAGACAAATTTTGCCACCAAAAACATAAAATAATTGATATATAAGTTAGTGATAATGCATACAGAAAAAGTATGTATATTTTTATTTACCTCTATAACCATTAGGTAAAGGGCTACTACTGTAATCATTTAGTTTCACAATCTCAACTTTTTAAGTTGAGTTGTGAATTTTCAAATTAGCCTAGTTTAGCTCTCTGTGTAAATTAAAGTAGACATTTTCTAAAGAAAACCTAATTATAGAAATTTATTGACAAATAAAGTTAATAGTTACATGTAGGTATTAAGACAATTTCAGCCTGCACACATTACTTGAGATATTTGCATGTCAGTCATTATCACCATCACTGAGAGAGATTTATATGAGAATATGTGTCCCAGGATACATCATACACATTATATCAATTAATATCCATAGTAGTATTATAAAGTGACTATTTCTTATGGATATATTTTATGGATGAGAAATAAGAGGGCCTATAATGTTTAAGTAACAAGCCCAGCATCACTCTAAAAATTCTCAGGTTGCACACAATATTATTTTCAGTATCTGTCAGGGCCAGCCTGACAACGTTGAGCCAGGTTGAGGCAGGGAGGTGGGAATTGAGAAAAGAAAGAAAGACAGGAAAGCGGGGTCGGGAGGACCCCAGTTCTCTTGATGAACTGAAGCGAGTTTATTAGCTGTACAATCCTATTTATACACAACACACTGAATCGGAGGTCGGTCAAGAGGAATGTATTCTTTGTTCCTCTTAATCTCTAAGGGAGAGACACAGCAGAAGGACAAGTTCTCAGTACAGCATATCTCAGTAAATAGTTACAGACTTCTTGGTAAGCTATGAAAGGCTGTTCTCATTCTACAAATGTTGCTCTCATTCCACTGATAACCGCCATCCAAACAAGTCTGGGAAAACTGTGTGGGTAAGGGTCCCAGCCTTGCTAGCCCCTTCAGGTGCAAGGACCTTGCCAGCTTACATCTGGCCCCCAACAAGTATCCCTTAAATATCCAATGGACATATCAAAGCAAAATGGAAAGTAGGAGAGTTTGGTTTTCTTTTATGAATGCCCCCAATGTCCCTTGGTCATCTCAATTATTTGTGTGAGCAAGAAACCAATTCAATGGTCAAGTTAAAGACATTATCTAAAAGTATTAAACATTCATGGTTTACAATCACTTTTTATTAGAAGAGTTGATTAAAAGAATCCCAGTTGGTGGAATGTGCATTATGGTAGTTTCTTCCTTGTCAGGAGGTAACTGGAAGTGACAAGTTGTCCCTCTTCTCTTTTATCCACAGAGAAGAATTCTGAGACACAGAGTGTCAGCAATGAGACACACTGCTTCTGAAACTCTGTACACAGGGTTTACAGAGAGTATCCTTCCCAAAGTTAACAGATAGTGTTATTGTTATAATTAGCTAGATAATATTAATAATAGGAAGAGAGCAAAGAGGAGGACAAACATTATAAACATGGCCATCTGTGCAGCCTCACCAGGAAGCTATAGATTCATGCTTCCCAAGGAACCAGTGGTCCATTCCCTGCAGATCACCGAGGGAAGAAGTCAAAGAAAAGGGGAGATGGGGGCAGGCCCAGTGGAGTGAGGTAGGGAAGGTGATTGCCTGTCAGTCTAGCCTGGGGAAACAATGGAATGAGTAGGGGGTGGAACCCATCAGAACCATGTGAAATCTTGGAAAGTTAAAACACCAAGACAAAGAGTTCTCTCTCCCTCTGCTCCTCTCACTTGCCCTCTCTTGCTTCATGACTCACACTCACCCCTGTCTCTCCATAGCCATGTGGCCTTAAGCAGCCGCATGGCCCATGGCCATGCCAACCCCACACACAATGGACTGCAGCTGGGAACACAAGCTAAGCTACCAGATGCTGGACTGGACTGGACTTTAATATGCAACAAAAATTCTGGGCAGTGGCCTTCATTCTGGCTCTGCTGAAGACAAGATTGGACTTCTTCCATGTTGAGATGAATAGAGGTGGGACATTGAAAGGGAAACCCCTTAATTTTACATCATCAATAAAGCTTTCCATGGAACCCCATCCTCCCACAGGGGGCTCAGGAAATTATTTTTCTCAGGGTACCCCAAGAGCTCCATTTCCACTGATAACAATAGGATTCTTATCAATTGAAAGTAACAGAACAGTGAGCCCAGAATAGTGAAAAGTCCCACTTGTATTTCTGCTTTCTAATCCAGGAAGCACTGGCTTTGCATAAACTTTGTACTCCTAAGATTTCTAGACGAAGTTAGCAAAGAGACCCTCATTCCCCTCATAACGTCTGTGCAAAGAGTGAATCCCACCCAGCTCCTCATATAATGTGAGGAGGGTACTAGGGAGTCATATGGTCCAGAAAATATCTAGGTCAAGGAGACTGGAGACCTCTGTGTTGACTATGTGACTGAGAGTAAAAACCCTGGACCTATTGCTTTAAAACGAGGGCTTTGGAATAGTTGTTATCTAAGATCTTCTGATCTTCTTAAAGAAGTATATGCATTAATTATGCTCTTAACTTTTTTAATGGATCTCTCCAACTCAGAGCATTGTATTTTAGCTGCAAGAGTCAGTCTCTGGTGGAGTTCTGAACACAGCTCACTACTGAGCTGTAACTTCATCATTTAATACTGAAAATTAATTGGTTATTATAAAATAATACCCACAAGTTATTTTACATCAACTCTGTGTGTTTTAGTAGATACCTTCATTACAAAATGTATTGCGCATTCTTGCAAAGGATATTGGATTATGAGCCAACAAGAATTTCAAAGGCAGCTAGAAGAAATCAATATAAATAAAAGCCTAAGCAACTGAACGACCAAACGACTGGTCAACCGGTGCCTATGATGCACACTGACCACCAGGGGGCAGATGCTCAATGCAGGAGCTGCCCCCTGGTGGTCAATGCGCTCTCACAGTCTGGGAATGCCGCTCAGCTGACCAAGGAGCACCAGACGCAGGGCTCACAGCTGGTGACTGACTGGGCGCAAGCCCACGGAAGGCAGAGCAGGGGCTGGGATGAACAGGAGTGGCAGGCAGGAGCGGCAGGCGGTGTTGGACTGCCGGTTTCAGCCTGATCCCCACAGACCATGCCGAGGGACCCCACCAGTGCACAAATCTATGCACCAGGCCTCTAGTAGCATAATAATACAGTGTCTTGTGGTGAGGTGAGTTAAAGCAAGAAACACTGGTACATTGTGAAGAAAATATACAAACGATTATGAAGAGAGGTCTTGACACAAGTTCATTCACATTTAAACAGGCCAGAAATAAAAGAATTAGGTTATTTCTGAAAGTCATTGTGAGTGAGATTGATGCTTCCAGTCTTAGGAAATCAATACTATGTCGTCTCTATAGTACATCTTGATTTGTAATTCATACAGTGTTATGAAATGTTATAAATCTCAAGGAAGAAAAGGGCTCAGACTGAGGAGTTCATGGAGGAGAAACTAAAGTTAGAGAAAATAATGACTATACCACATATTACACTTGTTACTTTCTCTCCTATCTATTGACTTAAACTTTATGTTAAAACACCATGATATCTGTCAAAAGATGTTATTGGAAGTCAAACTATATTTATTTATCAGTTATGGGATGTCTAACTTACAAGTTAGTCACTGTATGACACTGAGAAAAGCTTAGACTTTATACGACAGTTTAAAAATACAGGTATATTATTTTAACAATTAATAAAATATTCTAATTTTTAACATTGTATTACAATTCATGACCTATGTATTTAACATATAAGTACCACAGTGACAAGAATAAGACAGTTTCACTTAATAAATTAAATTTGACATGATGTTTTAAACTTAACTAAAAATTACTTGATATAACTCCTAGGGATGAGGCTAGGTTCTGTGTACTAATATGTAAAAAGTATTATATATTTATACTTTAAGAAGAGGTATATAATATAGTCATTCTTTTTTTGACATTTCATTCCAAATTCTTGTTTTGATTGTGGTCTGAATCCTGTTATTGTACATTATGTACTAATTAAGATGCTATGATTTTAGAAAAAAAGGGACAGTGTCATATTTATTTTTATTCTCCATACTGGATAAAAGAATTTAGGCACATATTAGTCTTATAATAAATGCATATAAAATAGCATAGCATGACATAGTGTAAAATAGAGTAGAATAGAATTTTTATGTTTCTTACTTATTGAAATATAGAAAAAATAGACTTCCTTATTTTATTTGTATCACTTAAAAAAAAAAGAAACAATGGAGATTTAGGTCCACATGAATGATAGATCCTGGTCAATTTATCTGCAAACCTAGTGTAGACTATTAAATTCCACTCTTTGAGTCAGATGATAAAAATTTCCCGTCATTGACACTGGTCTTTATTCAGCCTTTCATTTTTCTTTAACACACCATAAACTATTGTCTAATCACAATTATAGGAATACTACATTCTATAACATTCACTGTTATGGAATTAACCAAACCACTGCACATTTTATTACACAAATATGTTCCAAATACCTACCCAACCTGCTATCTGCCAACCTGGCTTAAAATAAATCTTGGCCATTAACATGAGATTTTTAGCTCCACTCCACAAGAAAATAGGATGGTTTTTTGGTAGTGTGCTGGAGCCAGTGTTCATGAGAGCCAAGTTTACACATCTTTCCCCACTCCGTGTTCAGAACATCATGTTAAAAGCATGAGATTAACTATGGTGAGAATATTTATACCCTGGGAATTGGCAAACACTATGAGTCAAACCTCTATTTCCCCCGCCCCCCCCCCCCGATGGTCAGTTGTTAGGTATTTACTAACCTACTGCTGGTTTTCCTTTACCATATTTATTTATTTTAAAGAACATTCTTTTTATCGTATCTCTTCCAGTTTCTATTGTTTTTAAACTAGTGGCTTTTAAACTTTTATTGTAAACGGATGACTATAAATGATCATAGCATCAGACAACCCAATCAAAAAGAGATTTTTAGATTTATTTTGAAAAACATATCTTAGTTTCTAAACATTTGCAGTAACTATAAGCAAAAGGAAAAAGTTAATACTTTTTAATATTCATTACAAATATATAGTATTTTGATACATGTGTTTCCATACTCAGTGCCTGGTGAACCTTACACAACCTCTGAGAATTCAAAATTTAGAAAGCATTCCTTCATACCTGGATTTGTAAGTTTATTTCAGTGAGAAGTGCATTTTTCTCCCTATTATTTCCTGTCCATTAATTTGCACTTTTGGAGTGATCTTCAAATAATAGGTTGGGTTGAAGAATACCATTAATGACCTTTTAGGATGAAAGTATTAATAAAGAAACAAAAAAATTATCTGTGTGAAGTTATAACGGGGGTATTTAACCATTTATGCACATTGGCTGTATTCAAATGTATTTTTTCTCCTTTATTTTCTGTGTGGGCCTAGAAATTATACAGAATTTTTTTTCGCTCATCTTTAATCTAAGTAGAATTATGAAATAAGTATGGAATTCACATGGGATGCTTTCCATTTGTTCCATTATGTATGTCAGAGGACTTTTGATTTATACTTTTCTCTTTAAGTCAAACAACATTAGTTTTCTTTGAACATCTGGCTGGCATCTGGGAGATTTACTCCATGCACTGTTAATCAGAATATCATTGTGAAGTTTGGGTAATGACCAATGTGAATAGAATATATTCATACATAGTAAAGTTCACTTTATTGATTTAATATTACTCAGAGTCCTTTGGGTTTTCAACACAATTTAAATACATCGCCAAAGCTTTATTTATTTAGTGAATTTATACAATATTTTCCTTCCAAAGCGCTATGTAGTAATGGCAACCAGGCAAGATCCAAAAGGCACTTCATCTTCCTCTTCAGTTATTTTCACTGAGCACTTTTCTACATACTAACACCAATATCCAACAGCTGTTAGAGGTGAGGTATGTTCCTTCTTTTATTGCCTTCTATATTCTCGTGTCTAAATCTTGACACTTTCACTTACATGTTTTTTTCAAAATCTCCCCACCCCACCCCTCTCTTTTCCTCTATCTCTGTCTCTCCATTTCTTCATTAGGAATGATTCCAAACTCCAATGAAAAAAAGTAAAAACATAGAATTGTCCTAGCCAGTTTGGCTCAGTGGATAGAACGTCAGCCTATGGACCTGAAGGATTCTGGATTTGATTCCATTCAAGGGCACATGCCCGGGTTGTGAGCTCAATCCCCAGTAGGGAGGCATGCAGGAGGCAGCCAATCAATAATTCTCTCTCCTCATTGATGTTTCTAGCTTTCTCCCTCTCTCTTTCTCTCTGAAATCAGTAAAAATATTAAAACAAATAAACAAAACCCATAGAATTAAATCAGGTTAGTATATTGATATGTCTTCTCTCTGGTTTTCATGCAACTTTTCTCTACTTGACATGAATTGCTTGCTTGCCTTGGCTCTTCTCTAAGTGTCTCCTATTCTTATCTTAGTTTTAAGTCCTAAAATAAAGAGAAAAATATTTAAAAACTAAGTTTAGATGAACACAAAAGCTAATAGTTTTTGATGTTTGAATTATTTTTAAAAGCATTCTTTAATCTCAAACTCCCAGTTAAAGAAGGAGTACAATATTTAAATGTTCTACTCTTGATTTCCATTGCTTTTAATATTTTTAAATGCTCCTCTGATTTTTAGTTGTTAATCCTCTAAGGGCAGGGGCTATGTTCAAACCAGTGCATAAAGAACATTGTGACAAATGAACACAAACAATATGTTTCTGTGGTGATCAAAATAATAATCAAATGCTAACTAGCTTTATTATTATTATTCCTCTTGTGGTAACAAATGCTTAGAACAGTGAGAGGCAAAAGAGAGGTTGGTGTCTGAAATTCCTCTTTCTTATGCTCTATCTCCAACAATGGGACATGAGTATGTCTATGACTTTTAAATACTGATCCTGAAGCTAGAATTACAACTGTGACCTCAACTGGAGTGTCTGTGAAACATATTCTTTTTGGACAAATTCACTCTACTAGTTTAGTACCTCTAGTTACCACAGCTTTCTTTTCATCACATCAGAGCTTCTTTGAGATCGCAGAGAACCATCATTGATTCTTGATCGCCTTGGAAATGTGATGGAGAATAACTGTGCTTTTAAATAGCAGTTCATACTTTTGATTTCTATGAAAATATGTAATTTGATATTACCCTCTAGTTTCTATCCCAATTTCCAAAAGACTTTGCCCTGTGACGATTATGTGTTATTAGGCCCTGACTGAGGTCTTCTCCAGATGTGGCTACATGAGTCATTGGTTAAGGAATTCCTTTGCAGATGCTGGGAAAGTGCTCTGGGAGTTGCTGTAATGGAAGGTGTGTACGTATATGCTGCCTCAGTAAATCAGAGACTGCTATTTCACATACAGGAAGCCTAATGAGCCAATGGTTACTGCAAAATAAAAGCAAACTGGGCGTTTTTCATCTCACACATAGCTGTTGGGAAGAAGGCAGACCAGCTGTAGATCGTGCTGAGTCAGAGCAACAGAACCACCAGTTTTCCCATTTCCTACCATTGCTCTGAAAATCAAGTTTAGTTCGTAGGAGGTCACAAAGTAGTTCTGTATCTAACAGCTGTCACATATTAAAATAATTTATATAGATGTCTCTCTTCTTTATGAGCAAATATAAGACAGTCTCATGCAAAGGATTTATCTAGCAGATAACTTAGGAACAACATCTAAATGGAGGAGAGCAGAGCAATGGCATGAAGAAGAGTGGGTTCTGATTATCTTTCTAGCCTCACAGCTATGAGCTACTTTCTGCTGATTATGTAGGTCATTACTATGGCTGCGAGTGTATGGTGTGAGTTAGTTGTCTTACTCCCGAATTCTGAAATGCCTTTTTTCTTGTACATATTGTGTTACACAGAAAGACACATTCCCTTCTCTAATTGTACTGTTATCCTGGGAATTTCCACTTCTGAGATAAGAATACAAAGGCAGTATGAAATTTCAAAATTTAGGGAGATTATATTCTTGCTGTACTCTAATGGTTTAAAAGCTCAGTTCTCTTGGGGAGGAAGGGTTCAGGTTTGTGCTGATTGAACTAAATATATAAGCAAATTGCTGAGTTGGAGATATGAGAACAGACACAAACAGGAGAGGAAGAGGTGAGACAAAAGTTCATCTTCAGTGAAAGTTTATCATGTGATTTTTAGAACAGAAAGAGTGATGAAGAAGATGGGAGAAATACAAATATTTGGGGGAAATGAAACTATTCCACTATTCCACTTAAAAAATGCTAGGTTGGGCACACACATCTGTAGTGTACACACACACACGCACACGCACATATACTCAATAAGGGACTGTCAGTGACTTTATCTCACTATGGAGAATCAAAATTTTTACCCTGAACGGTACTTCATTATCTAAATACTAGAAAAAAGCAGGAAGAAATGTTTTGCCAGATTCTGCATTCTTGTTCCAAGCTCACTAGTCTACTTACAAATTCCCCATGAGAACCAAGGATTTGAAACTCACTTGGGGTGAGCAAAGGAGTGTACCTTTCCTTGATCCTTGTGCTGAGCTTGTGGACAGTCATGAACTTTTCATTCTATGTGATCTCATGGGTGATACAACGGCACACCTGCTTGGCTATAACTAAGCTACATTTTTTAAAAGTCTAAATACACAACAGATGTACCAGAGGATTTCTGGGAGGAATTTACTTATAAATTCATACAGTTAACACATTCCCCACAGTCCTAATCCCATTGCTATGCCGTAATTGTGGTGTGGATTGGAAAAGTTGGTATTGTGTGTTCCTCATGGAAATGAATCCAATACATTTTCCACATACTTGTTAGATATGCTAATAAAACATACTGCACATACATTTAAAATGAGAGACAGTTTTATACATTTTGTTGGAAATGTAACCTAGTTAAACATTTCAAATGATAGCAACAGTGGACCAGTAATCTTCTATTTGCAAATATTTCTAGAAAGTATTGGGGTCACCAAATTTGTCAGATTACTCTTGAAACCTACCTCCAGGAAGTTTCCCTCAACTAATTAGGAAGTGATGCTGAAGCCCCCTGACATGGGAAATTCACTGAGCCTTTGTCCTCACAGCCCTTCTGAATGTGTTTGGCTCCACATGGTCAAAACACTTTATTTTACTTTATTTTTTAGGTTATTTCTTTTTTTAAAATTTTTTTATTGATTAAGTTATTACATATGTGTCCTTATCCCCACGTTACCCCCCATACCCCTCCCTCACTCATGCCCTCACCCCCCTGTTGTCCGTGTCCATTGGTTAGGCCTATATGCTTGCATATCAGTCCTTTGGTTGACCTCTCCCCTTATCCCCACCCTACCCTACCTTCCCTCCGAGGCCCGACGGTCCAATTGATGCTTTATTTACTCATTCTGATTTTCCTTAAAGTAGTTATTCTGGGCCATTGTTCTTATTTGGGACACTAGCCTTTGTATGCCATAAGCCTCTACAGATGCAAAGATGGTTTCCATTTTGGATGCATGGCTGTTAACTGGTTAAAAATCATGATCAGAGTTTTTCAAATGTAATGTATTAGTGTACCTCTAATAAAAATATACTATATGCAAGTATTAACTCTACTACTAGTGATGAAGTTTCATTAAATTGATTCATTTTTATACTCAGTCATTTATTTGAAAGGGAAATTTTTATATACTATTATAGATACAAAACTGGTTTTCTTTCATAGATAGAAAATAAACATAAAGGTAAGTCAATGATAACAAAACAATGTACTTGAATTTCAGCTTCAGTCATTTGTCTGCTGGAATTAGCAGGCTTAAAACCTGATTTTCCATCGTCAAAAAGAGAGAAGGGAGCTGGAGAGGGATACCAAGGACTTAATGGCACCGTGATGTGACTTGCCTCCCATGTAAGCAAAGCAAAATTCCATATGTAAGCTTCAAAAACCCTCTAATCATGATGATGAGACAAAATTATGGTTAATTTTGTGGGTTAATGCCTGGGAGAGGATACGTGGGAGGCTTCTGGCGGCCGGTAGTGTTCCATGACTTGTTCTGGGGGGTAGTTACATGAGGGTGTTTACTTTAAAAAAATACATCCAGTTCTATAGTTAATATATGTGCATGTTTCTGTTGTGTGATAATAAAACATTATTGAATATAATAATAATAATAATAATAAAAGATATACTAGTTTACTTAAGAGAAGTTATAGGAAGGGTAACTTTAAGGTGGCTAGAACTCAGTGGTATGCTAGAACTGGCTTGTACTGGCTTGGGAGAGCCAGCAGTGAATTTTTTGGAATTTTTAACCTGGATGTTAAACACAGCAATGTTAAAAATTAAATTATATAAGCTTATATAATTTATATTAAAAATGCCCTAGCTGGTTTGGCTCAATGGATAGAGCGTTGACCTATGGACTGAAAAGTCCCAGGTTCAATTCCTGTCAAGGGCATATGCCGGGGTTGGGGGCTTGATCTTCAGTAGGGGGTGTACAGGAAGCAGCCAATCAATGATTCTCTCTCATCATTGATGTTTCTATCTCTTTCTCTCTCTCCTTTCATCTTTGAAATAAAGAAAATATATTTAAAAAAATAAAAATAAAGGTGATAAACACTCAAGACACATAACTTTTTACTTTACTGTTATCCATACTCTTGATGGCTTTTTTTAATCTGTTGTATTTTTATGGTGGAAATACTACATAGTGCTATTCTGAAACTCTATTCAGTGACATCAGATTATTACGTCAACTGGTCATGGTGGGTGTATTTATACCATAATATTAGTAAACTTTATAAGTTAGGGCTTTCTTTAGCCCTGTCGGGCCAGTTATTAAACATTATAGCACAGAACTGCTAAATCTAGTTTTTCAACAGTGACATCAAGGATCAAAGATATTCGAATACATTTGGCTGACAAGTGGCTGATATCAAGAATATACAAAATTCCCTACAAATCATTAACAAAATGACATCCCAGAAGAAAAATAAGCAGAGACTTTGAACATTACAAATGGCGATATCTAAGTGACTAAACAACATATGAAATGTGTTCTCCCTCATTAGTCATTAGGGAAATGTAAATTAAAATAATAATAAGATACAAATACAAATCCATCAGAGTGACTAAAATTAAAAAAAAAGACACAAAAAACTGACAAATCCAAATGTTGGTGAGGATATAAAACAACTGGAACTTTTTTACCCTGCTGGTAGAAAGTATAAATTTGTACAAACATTTTGAAAACCATGTAGTAGTATTTAATAAAACTGAGCACATGGATATCCTATGTCCTAGCAATTCCCTTCCTAGGGATATACTCAACAAGAATGCTTGCATATTTTTATTATAGAATTTTCACAGCAGCACTAGTCATAATAATCCCAAATTGAAAAACAAATCAAATGTCTATCAACAGTAATGTGAATAAATGAAATGGTATTTTTATATAACAATGAGAAAGACTGAACCATATCTACATCCAGATCATGGATGAATCTTATAAAAATAAAGTTTAGAAAAAGCATCGTGACATACAAGTGTACATAGGCTAGGATTGTAATTATGTGAAAAGTAGGATAGGGTGTTAGTAGACAGGAGAGTGATGAGCTTTGTGTGGCTAGTAACTGGGAGGAGCCACTCAGGATGCTGGTAAGATTTTATTTCTTTTTCTGGATTTTGGTTACAGGAATGTGTTTACTTTGTGAAATAGTGTTGCCACCTGAAGGGACTAAACTCAGGGACTGTTTTCTCTTTGTTAATAAGGGAGAAAAGTGTTCAAGCGATGTAAAATCTATATGAGGTTTTCCTAGAGACAGTCAGAAGGCATTAGAGCAAATTGAATATAGGTATACATTAAGATGTGTACACATTCCTGAACATATGTTACACTTCAATAAGAAGTCAACTTTATAATATAAAGATATTCCCACACCTGGGAAAAACCATGTAAGTTGTATCTACTTCAGGATTGGTAGATTCATTAATTTCAACAATGTCCTTAAGGAATCTCTGTATGCTATCTCTAATGCCAAAAGGGCCGGCTTTATCCTGAGTCTAATCCCTTAGAAGGTGTATGGCCGCCTGCATATTCTAGCTTAAGCTGGCACAGGAGAGAAGTTTCTCAATTCTCTACTGAAGAATAAAAAGGACTTTCCCAGGAGTCTACAGCAGCTTTACCATTGTATGTCATTGTTCAGAAATTGTCGCCATGCTTATTCTTGAATTAGTCACCACCAAGGGAATGATATTCCCTTATTCAGTTCAAGGAATAAGGCTGACTGTTGTAAATTCTGAAAGCATTCAGCTATTTAACAATCGAGGGAAGACAGAATAGATATTGAAGAATCAGTCCTAACGCCCAAGCCACTCTGATGCTTCTAGATGGACACTCCATACCTTGTCCCATCTGTAAGCCAACTTTTTAAACCTGAAAATTTCTCAGCATAGACCACATTAAAACTTACATTGTGATGTGCGGCATTAATTCTCAACTCCTCCTGAACCAATGATCTCTTTAACGTCCTGATGAAGTTCACAATACTCTAACCCACCTACACGTATAGCAACTTAAAATTTCAATACGATGGCCTAATTATAACAAAAATAAAATAATTTATAATGAAATAATGTTTCATTATTAAGATATGTGTAAGTAACTACACTAGTTGACATGATGTATCTGGATGCTTGCAAACATTTTATAATGAATAAAATGGCATTTAGGAGAAGGGAAATAATAATCAGTGTTTTGACATGATTTCTTTATACTTGACATTTTAATAGGAGAACCAAATAAGCACATGACTATGCCTGCTACAACTGCAGGCTGATATAGGTGACTTAATTGATTCTGGCAACTTATATACCATGAGCAGCAATGTCATGAGTGAAGAGATTTTTGAAATGGTGTATAGCTATTGGGAAGCTTCCAAACAAAACAAATTCTAATCTTCCCACTGAATTACCCAGAAGTTGCATTTCTGGAAAATTCAATATATATTAAAACCTTAAAAAATCTGTTTATATGCAAAGGAGAGTTAGACTTGAGTTTTGTAAAATTAAAAACACATTTTTCTATGGTGATTGCTAGGGAAATTTCCAAGTCATAGAGCATGCACATTTATTTATTGTGTAACATTGTCTTAATATTGGAGTCTGTCTAGAATATCATAGAATACTACCCATTAAATGCCAACAGTGGTTCCCAGACATTTTGACAAACAAATGCCTCTCACATTTTCTAAAACACGCCTATAGCCTTTAGCAACAGGGTTACAAAATTCTTACAATGGAATGAACATAGATCCTTTAGTTAGAGAGATCTGGTTTTAATTCCTTTCTCTATCCCTTATTGCTTATGTGGACTTGAAAATGTGAAACCTTATGTTTATCTTCTGCAAAAGAGAAATAACATTGCAGCCTTGTTTTTAGGATTGATGAACTTACTAGGCACAGAAAAGATGCTCTCTAAAAGTTATTTTTTTATGTTTCCATTCATTTCTCCTCCTGTTTCTTTCTCTCTCTCTATTACTCTTTCCAACATCCTTTATTTGCTAAGAGGGTTTTACCAAGAGAAAAAAGCATAAATCAAAAATAGACTCTAAACCACTGTAGAGGACATCACCAACCATATGGAAAAATATGAAAGGATATAATTGATGATACTTTCTTTCTTAAATGGGATAGTTGAAGGTTTCAATATACTCATTATTTTAGCTATGCATTAACTCATTCTTTAGTTCTTAAAATTTGTAAAACAAACTAAGAACTTCACCTATACAAGCTTGAATTTCATACTGTTCTTAGATCAAATGTCCAGACCATGTAAATATTACCTCTTCATAAGATATAGGCAATATCATTACAGAAAATTTTCCAAAATGATTGCAGGAAAATTTCCTGAGATAAAAAACCACAAAAACCATGGAATGATCACATTCAATTATTTTAGAAAAGAGAGAGAGAGAGAGAGAGAGAGAGAGAGAGAGAGAGAAGTATAGTGAGTTAGAAAAGATATGTTAAGCTGATTGTCTTTTGTTAACAATTCACAGATTTCAAGGAAGTAACCTTCAGTATAGTAATGACACTATTTTTTCTCCACTGGTTGATTAGAAAATCCTGATTGATTGTCTAAAATTATTGGGTGTTATTTTTTGGAAAAGTTGGAAATATTTTTTCAGTGTTTCAAAATGATGAAATACTCTGTTAATAAGTAAAGTCCTGGAAACAAAATATAATTTACCTAAATATCTGCATTTAGGTAAGTTATATTTTATTATTAACCTAAATGCGTGCGCACGCACAACACACACACACACACACACACACACACACACACACACACGTATACACTACATTCGCATTTTAGAAGTGATTATATTTCCAAAGGCAACAGCATTAGTACAATCAAAACCCTTAAACATTTTTGATCCTAATGAAAGTACCATATTGATACTGCTGTATTATTTCTTAGTATTTCAAATGCTCTCAATGTTGCCTTCACTGTTGGAATATAATTTTACTTTTTTTATTTGACTGTGGGTAATCTAGTTTTCTTGCACTTAAGGTTGTTATTTTGTGTGAAATAGACACATCTTAAATATTAAAATTATGATCAATATTTGAGATATGTCATATAATAAACAGTATTATAAACTGTGGCTTACTGGAAAAATGACAGATTTGTGGTTTCTAGAAGTAAATTTTAAAATATATTGTGTAAAAACTTTGTAGAAAAAAATAAAAATATTCTTGAAAGTCATAAAATCTGTCCTAAAGGGAAGCTATTGTATTTTCATTAATGGGAAAACTCACTGTCTTAAAGATATCACTCTTCCAGAGTTCCAACAAATTGTTTATAAAATTTGCCTGACCGCCATGGCTCAGTGGTTTAGCATCGATCTATGAACCAGGAGGTCACGGTTTGATTCCTGGTCAGGGCACATGCCTGGGTTGGAAGCTTGATCCTCACTGTGGGGCGTGCAGGAGACAGTTGATCAATGATTCTCTCTCATCATTAATGTTTCTCTCTCTCCCTCTCCCTTCCTCCCTGAAATAAAAAAAAATGTATTTTAAAAATTTTATATAGAAGTATAAAAATAGTCAAGAATACATAAAAAACAAGGAAGGAAGATTTGATTTTCAAAGATCAACTTATTTTTAAAGCTAGATAATTAAAAATTATGCTACATTAAAGCATAAAAGACAAGCAGATCAATGGCATAGAGAATTCAGAAACATGTCCTTGTGTATTATGAATTCATGGAATGAAACAGTAGTCATTGCTGGTTCTTTTCTTTTGAAATTTGAAAATGTTTTGCTACATCTTTCTGGCCTCCATGGCTTCGGATGAGAATTCCACTGTCATTCAAGTCATCAATCCGCTGTAAGCAATGCAAATTTTTTTAGCATTACAGCAATTTAAGTGAATGAACTAATTAGATCAGCCTATCAGTTTGACTAGTTCTCAAAACATAATATTGGCATGAAAATAAAATCCAATGATGAAATAGTATACGCATTCTAACAGAATTTACATAATTTTAAACACAAACTATTGGACATACATTTCTGTGTGTGTATGTCTAAAATTATTGAATTGGTCTAGTTCACAATTTATTACTGTGGATACCACTTAAAGGATGAGAGCCTGGCCAGTGTGTCTAGGTTGAGCATCATCCCAAGCACCAATAGATTGCCGGTTCAATTCCCTCTCAGGGCAAATGCCTGGTTGCAGGCTCTATCCCCAGTAGGGGGCATGCAGGAGGCAACCAATCAATGTTTCTATTTCTGTTTCCCTCTCCCTTCCTCACTCTCTAAAAAAATCAATAAAAACATATTTTTTAAAAATGGGAGATGAGAGAGAATAGGATGAAGAAGGGAGGAAAAACACTGATTTTATTTATTATGTTGTTTCCTCTCTAAAACCAGATTTGAAGAAAATCTAATAAAACATGTTGTTTTATTCTGAGCATAACACAAAGAAGAATTTATTATCTTTTTAAGGCACCTTTTATTTTAAAAATATTTTACAATATATATTTTACAATATTTTTAAAATTGATTTTCAGAGTGAGAGGAAAGGAGAGAGAGAAAGAAAAGCATCCACATGAGGGCAAAGCATAAGTCACCCACCTCCTGTGCGCCCCCAACTGGGGATTGAGCCCACAACCTAGGCATGTGCCCTGACTGGGAGTCCAACCAGCAACCTTTCAGTGCCCTGGACAATGCCCAACCAACTGAACCACACCAGCCAGGACGAGGTACCGTTTTAATATCTAAAAAGTAGAAGCTGCCAATTGTGAATACTCTCATTTCAAACTGTTTTGCTGATGGTAATGTTGATATATAAAATATATTCAATTTAATATCACTTGTAAAATATAGTATTGAGAACCTGGTTAGTTTCACTGAACGAACACATTTTGAAAGTCACAGTGCTAACAATCCAGGAACTGCGACATGGGCCCTAACACAGGTCCTTCCGTGGGTTAAAACTGGACTTTGTGACTGAGAGCTATAATTAGGCATAGCTCCCTCTGAACTATCATTCTGTCCTAGGTGACTGGAGGAGGGATGCCTAGAATCAAAAGGGGGAATTTTACGATAGTAAGTCATTTATTCTCTCACTGTAAAATTTAGAATTGACCTCCAAATCTGTTATTTTTCCATATAAACTATGGTAGGTGGTATTCTTTAAAAATTATATTCCTTGAAGTAGTAAATTACAGGGTTCCTAAAACTACTAGCCATCATAATTTTTCAAAACATAAAACTCTCTTCACTAATGCAACTACTTACCCACAGTTAAAATATATATTTAGGTGTTGAAAAATTTACATAAGTACTTTTATGCCAGAATAGAACATTCACAGGTCTGTGTTAGAATGTTGACATTTTGATTTAGGCATATAAGAATTTCTCTTTATTAGATATTTCTAATAAAGTGAAGGGGGCGAAATACAACTTCCTGGAGGAGAAAGTTTCATTTTTGAGGCTTCTACAGTTGTAAATCTCAACAACTTTAACTTACAAATCTACTATTCATGTGAAATTTCATTTGTCAAATGTAGAAGGCTTTAGTACCCCCACAGCAAAATTATGATGCATTGAGTGCATCAGATCTAAAGTTTGCTTGGTAAAATGACCCTGTCTCTTGAACTGTCATACTAACTGAATGTCAGGGACTTCTAAGTTCTCAAATAACCTTTTGCTTGTTTCATCAGGGAAAGATGTAGAGGGAGAAAGGTTATAAGGATAAGTGACTATTAAAAATATAAATAAAATATATATTTTGCAGCTCTTAGAATGAGGAAATATTGTTTTGAGCACTTTAAAATTATTAACTTCTTTAATTTGCACAACCAGGCTCTGAGATAGATACTATTATGATTCCCATTTTACAAGTGAGGGGAAATAGAGTCACAGAGAGGTGGAGTAACTCACCCAAGATCACACAGCTAGTCAGCAATGGAGCTGGGATTTGAATCCAGGCATCCTGACTCCAGAGTCTATATTCTTTTCTTTTCTTTTTTAATATATTTTATTGATTTTCCACAGAGAGGAAGGGAGAGGGATAGAGAGTTAGAAACATCGATGAGAGAGAAACATTGATCAGCTGCCTCCTGCACATCCCCCACCGGGGATGCACCCGCAACCAAGGCACATGCCCTTGGCCGGAATCGAACCTGGGACCCCTCAGTCTGCAGGCCAATGCTCTATCGACTGGGCCAAACCGGTTAGGGCCAGAGTCTATATTCTTGGTTGCTGTGCCACATGGCTACACAAAAATAAATGCTAGGTTGTAAAAAGCTAGTGACTTAAAAAAACAAAAACAAACTATAAGGATTGAGTGTGTTTTTCATATAGCTTTGTTTTAGTTACAGAAGTTTGATAGGTTTTTTGTTGTTGTTGTTGTTTTTAACTATTTTTATTGATTTTTAGAGAGAGAGAACGGAAGAGAGAGAGAAACATTGATGTGAGAGCAAAGCATTGATTAACTGCCTCCTGCATGTCCCCTACAGGGGATCAAGCCCACAACCTGGGTGTGTGCCCTGATCGGCAACCTTTAGGTGCCCGGGATGATGCCCAACCGAGTCACACTGGCCAAGGCCATACAAAAGATAGAAAAAGATGTAATACCATGTAATACAATATTATATTAGTTTCAAGTGTTTAGCCCAGTTATTAGACATGTATACAACTTACAAAGTGATCACCCTGATAAATACAGTATCTACCTGACGTAGTTATTACAATATTATTGACTATATTCCCTATTCTGTAATTTACATCCTCATGACTATTTTGTAACTACCAATTTATATATATTTTTCTCAACAAAATTGTCATGTTTGTTTCTCATTGTCTATCTTACCAGTTGTGACAGGAGTCATCTAGTAACACAAGTCAGAAAACAGAGGCATCTGTGACTCCTACATATTTAATACCTCCTACTCTAATCAGTGGTCAAATCACGTAGTTTCCATATATGGACATTTCCAACAATTGACTAAGCACCCATGGTCACAAACTGCACATGTGTATGTAAGATATATCTGATTTTACAAAGTTGCTATTATCATCCCTATCTAAGAGTCATCGATATTTAAACGAATGGTGAAAATTCTACTTTAGGCTATTAAAGAGTGACTTGTTCTGAACTGCCTCTCCTCCTGTAAACAGCTGTAAAACCTGACAAATATATAAGGCAGTGGTTTTTAGGCATTAATAAATATTGAACAATATTTGAATTTTCCCAGTTTAATAAAATGCACTGAGATAAAAGAAAGCTAGTGAACACTAAGCAAGGTAAACAGAAAGGAAAACACATCTAGATACATTGCAGAATATTATGAAGAAATATTGTTAAAGCTTTTAATATGTATATTCTATCATAACAAAAGCAAGGATGCAGGATTAGAGAAAACACCAATTATTTACTTAGAAACATCTTAGTATAGGTTCCCCACCCCCCACCCCGCATAAAGTGGTGCAATTGAGGCAAATGTCAGCTGTATATATGGGGAGAGTGTCTATAACACAAAATGGGAACTCAGAATATATGAATTTGGAGTTTAAATGGTGCAGTTGGTGCCACAGCCAACCCTTCCTCTGAAAAGTCAGAATGACCTCTGTTCTAAGTGTTAAACAAATCCTGTTTGGGGGAGCAAGGGTAAGTCCCTAGGTTCATTACTCTTTGGAATGCAAACAAATAGCTCAAGGAGAGATAAACTTGTGAATGTCTCTGGAGTTACCTATCATTTATAAATAACTACCAAGGACTGTTTGCCCTTTGCTCATTCTTTAACCCAGGTTGCCAGTATGTTTGCTCAAAATGCCCTGATCATGACAAATTATGAAAAGATTACCTGTTTCCCAACAACTCTATGCCAATAAATTTAACAACATAGATTAAATAGTCAAATTTCTTGAAAACTACAACTGTTCTTAACAGTTTTATTTTTAGTTAAGACTGGAAATATATGAGATGTCTATCAACATGAAAATGAATAAATACATTGTGGAATATTTATACTATTGATAAGTACTTAATACTATAAAGGAAGGCCCTATAGATACTTTATGAATGAATCTCAAAGAAATGCTGAGTGGAAAAAAAAATCTTACACAAAAGATATACTCTATTATTTCATTTATGTGAAATTCTAGAATAGGTAAAACTAATGATCTGAGTGATTGTTTCTGGAAATGGGTAGAGACAGAAAATGACTATAATAGGGCTTGAAGGAAATTCTTGGGGATATAGTAGTGTTCTATAATGTGAAAGGGGTTTAGGTTGCATGGGTTTATGCATAAGTCAGAACTTAGCAAATGATTACTTATCTTCTTACTAGTGGCCCAGTGCATGGATTTATGCACATTGAAATGAAATTAATTAGAAGAAATATTTTAATGTCGCTATTCGCCCTTTCTCTGTAATAGAAGTGTCAGAGATGAAAGAAAATTAGTAAGATGTAAATGAAAATAATAAATTGATTAATAAATAACAATAACAACATGATATAACAACAACAAAAAGATATAAAAACAACAATAACGTGATATAAAAACAACAGTGATACAATCACTGATAATTTGATTAAACTTATTCTAACATCTTCCTGTATACCACATTAAAAGTAAAAACACTTTCAGAGTGCTTGCCTAATTTCCCTTGTGATGAAGTATTTAGAACTTTAACTTTAACATCATACGCTCTACGAACTTGAGAGAAAGCAGCATATAACTGACCATGTGCGAAAATGGGTTCAGGTAGGAATATGCCTACTCTGTCTAGAGTTTGTCCTTGTGATTTATTAATAGTCATCGCAAATGCTGGCATCATGGGAAACTGTCTTTGAATTAATTTAAATGGGAGGCCAGTGTCAAATGGGGACAAGTCAATTCTTGGAATCAGAACAACCTCTCATTGCACAGATCCTGTTAATACTTCAGCTTTGATTATGTTAGGTTGCAATCTTTTGTTTTTGTTTTTTTTTTAAATAAATCTTTATTGTTCAGATTATTACATTTGTTCCTCTTTTTTCCCCCCATAACTCCCCTCCTCTCGGTTCCCGTCCCACCCTCCGCCCTCACTCCCCACCCACTGTCCTCATCCATAGGTGCACGATTTTTGTCCTGTCTCTTCCCACATCTCCCACACCCCTTTCCCCCCCAAGAATAGTCAGTCCATTCCCTTTCTATGTCCCTGATTCTATTATAATCACCAGTTCATTCTGTTCATCAGATTATTTATTCACTTGATTCTTAGATTCACTTGTTGATAGATGCATATTTGTTGTTCATAATTTGTATCTTTACCTTTTTCTTCCTCTTCCTCTTCTTAAAGGATACCTTTCAGCATTTCATATAATCCTGGTTTGGTGGTGATGAACTCCTTTAGTTTTTCCTTATCTGTGAAGCTCTTTATCTGACCTTCAATTCTGAATGATAGCTTTGCTGGATAAAGTAATCTTGGTTGTAGGTTCTTGGTATTCATCACTTTGAATATTTCTTGCCATTCCCTTCTGGCCTGCAAAGTTTCTGTTGAGAAATCAGCTGATAGTCATATGGGTATTCCCTTGTAGGTAACTGGGTTTCTTTCTCTTGCTGCTTTTAAGATTCTCTCTTTGTCTTTTGCTCTTGGCATTTTAATTATGATGTGTCTTGGTGTGGTCCTCTTTGGATTCCTTTTGTTTGGGGTTCTCCGCGCTTCTTGGACCTGTAAGTCCATTTCTTTCACCAGGTGGGGGAAGTTTTCTGTCATTATTTCTTCAAATAGGTTTTCAATATCTTGGTCTCTCTCATCTTCTGGCACCCCTATAATTCTGATGTTGGTACGCTTGAAGCTGTCCCAGAGGCTCCTTACACTATCCTCGCATTTTTGGATTCTTTTTTCATTTTGCTTTTCCGGTTGGGTGTTTTTTGCTTCCTCGCATTTCAGATCATTGACTTGATTCTTGCGCTCCTCTGGTCTGCTGTCGGGAGTCTGTATAATATTCGTTATTTCAGTCCGTGTATGCTTAATTTCTAGTTGGTTCCCCAACATAACATCGAGGGTCTCATTAGTTTTCTTGTAGATCTCATTAAGTTTATCGGCGGCTTCTAAACAGTTCTTGAGAGACCTTAAAAGTGTGGTTCTGAACTCTATATCTTCCATTGACAATTTTGTCCTGTTTCTTTGTCTCCGCATTTTGTTATGCTTCCTTGGTGCACCCCCTAGTGGTCTTTGTTCGCAGTCTTAGAGTTAAACCTTGGTTGTTGTAGCTAATCCCAGGGAGGGTTTGACCTCCAGGCCAAGTGGCTATGAGAATCAGCTGTGTCAGCAGTGAGGGAACTTCTGTCCTCTAGGGAGGTGCTAATCTAGCCTTTGCCTGAGCCTATCCGGCAAATGCCTCTGTGCAGGGCTTGGGCAGGGCGGGTCGCACAGGATCAACAGCGTGGGCCGGAGAGAGCAGTTATGGCGGCTCTCAGTCCTGTCCCCAGGGGCTCTGCTTCTCTGAGTCCCAGCACCCGCTGCAAAGCTCGGAGAGAAAGCTGCACTCGCTCTGACCGAAGCCAGACAGTCCCGCTTCTCCCGTTTGAGTCTGGGTCCCTAAAGACTCGCCTGTATCTGGAGCTCAGAGTCTGCGACTCCCTCCTGATTGAAAACGCCAACCGCGCCCTCCGCTGCCAGCCCGCTCCGCGCACTCCGCACCTCAGAATTTGACTTCAGCACTGCGCCTCCTCTGAGTGTCTGTATGCGTTTCTCTTTCGTCCAAGTTGTAGGACTTCCACTCAGCCAGCGTTCCTGTGGTTCTGGGTGATGTCCCTTCCGTCTTTTAGTTTCACTTTTGAAGTAGTTGTTCAAAGCAGCAAACTCCGGCGTTAACCTATGCCGCCATCTTGGTTCTCTAGGTTGCAATCTTTTGATAATAAATCTAGTACCATTACCAAGACCCCATTTACTATTAAGATTTCTCAGTAGCATGATGATTGCACCTACTTTCAATTTTAATTTATGACACGGCATTCCCGAAGGAGTAATACTATTAAGAAATTCGATGGGAGCTTTATATGTATCGTGCATGGGTGAGTCAATGTTTATTTTTAAATTACCAGTGCGTGTCATATGTACCAGCCGGTCAGTTGGACAGAGAGTTGGACGGATGGATAGTTGGTCACTTAGCCTTATATATATATGTATATATATAATTGTATGTACATTTTATTTTAAAAACTCTATGAATACTGAACTTTCATTAATGATCTACTTGCTAAAATATTAGGGGAAAATGAACTAATATTTGCAATACATTTTGATCTCTGCAGTTTACTTTGGCTGGACAAAAGGAATGATACATAAATAGATATGTAATAAAATAAGTGTAGTAAAATATTACTAGTAGAATGTAGATGAAGTATATATTAGAGTTCACTATACCACTCTTTCGATATGGATGTATGTTCATTATATCTCACAATAATAATATATAAATGATGCTTCAACTTCTAATTCATCAAAATACTACATGTGTGATAGATAGAACCCATTACTTTTTGCCAAATGTTCTGTTGCCATTCCCTACAGTGACCCACCCAGAGAAAAGATTGTACATTCCCGTCTTGTTATATTCAGTTGTAGCTATTTGACTTAGTCATAGAAGTTATGTTGTTGTTTCTGAGTAATTTTGTTACTGTGGTTAGTCTGGGATCCTCCCAATAGACTCTTCTCTATGAACTTGGTGCTCCTGTGAAGATATTGTGGGCAGAGCTGCCACTGATCCAAAATGGACATGCATGAGGGAAAACGAAAAACATTGTTCTGAGTTGGTATTTGTTGCCACAGTATTACCTAATCTATTCTGGAGTTTTAAGGAGAAGAGTTAGAAGATAGATGATTAATAGATAGATAGATAATAGATTGATAAACTTGCTTTCTTATTAATTAACTAACAGATTTTAGGAAAATAGTTGAGCAATCAGAAAATATTATATTTGCAGTTTTCTTGTTCCATCAGATAACCAACATTCATAATATGAGAGAGCATTTCAGAGTACAAATCTTCTGCTGCTCCTGACTTAGCTGGGAGTAGTCAAAATATCTTCTGTAGTACAATGCAGTGTGACTGGAGAATATACCTTTTCTTTTTCTCTCCTTGTCAGTATAACACACAGCAGCCTATCTGTGGCAGATGCTCTTTCAGAAACTGTTTGGTTTCTTGGTGATTTACAGTAGCAATTGTATTAAAGGCTGGAGGTACTAAATTTCTTTGATGCAAAATCAAGCCAGAGACAAAATGGAAACCAATCTGAATAAGTAGTACAATTTATCATATAAGGATGCATTACCCTATGCCAAAAAGTCCTGTCCTAATTCTATATTGCCTTACCTTTGAAACTTTTCATTTCTTACCATGAATTATTTGGTAAATACCATACTTCTACAAAAAATAGCATATGTCTTCTTTTGACTCAATAATATTAATATTTGTCAGGTCTTTTGTGCTCCATGTCTGTATCTCCAGATATGATAGCCTCATGGGGAAAAAAAAGAGCAATAAGAAAGGAAAATAAGTCATTAAATCACATAGCACTCCTAATCCTACAATTTTAATTTTTAGGAGCATCTGACATATTAAAAGGTCAAACCAATAATACCACATTACCAGGATTTTCTTGAACAATGATATTGATCTTTTTCACTTTAACAACATAACAGATTCTATCTCAGGCACTAGTACTTGTGAGAAGATAAAAATACAGAATGACAAGTCTAAGAAAAAAAAAAGACAAACTGGTCAGAGGGAAAATGAAGAATCACAGTGTGGAAAGAAACAATATATATGCAGATGTGGTGTGATAGAAAGCCTTAAAAATTGAAGAAAATACTGACATGAGTAAGGTGCAGGGTCAAATTTCCTTGGAAGCTGAATTTTATCTTATTTGGTTGGCAATCAGAGTGGTAGCAGTACACAAAATAGTAATTACATTTCTTCATTAACCTAGCTAGATCCAGTGTTTAGGAGATGCCTGTTGGAAGATACTCAGGTAGCCTCAAAATACTGATTCAGCTTTAAAGGGAATAGATTCCCATGTTGTAAAATAAAGGGCTCTTTTAGTAAATGATTAGAATAGGTAAGAGGTAATATAAAATAGCTTTAGCTATTAAAATATAGGCTGTCCCCGAAAATGTATACACACCCTTTGGATAATTATAAAGGCAGTGTTTATTAAATTACATTTCATTTTCAAAATTGAGCTATCAACTGCTAATGTGTGTGTAAATTTTTGGGGGGACACCCTGTACATAAAAAAGAAATCTGATAGTAAAGTATATTACAATTTGCTACTTCCTGTTTCTGGATTGTTACCTTTAAAAAATTAAGGCAGATATGTGATCAGTCTGAAAATGGTGTGAAAGTCCACAATCTGTGTGTCACACAGCTGACTCACAGGGCGAGACCAACTCACGATAGTCTACTGATGTGAGCACTTAAAAATTGTATTGTGGCCCAAACCGGTTTGGCTCAGTGGATAGAGCGTTGGCCTGCGGACTGAAAGGTCCCAGGTTCGATTCCGGTCAAGGGCATGTACCTGGGTTGCGGGCACATCCCCAGTAGGAGATGTGCAGGAGGCAGCTTATCGATGTTTCTCTCTCATAGATGTTTCTAACTCTCTATCTTCCTCCCTTCCTCTCTGTAAAAAATCAATAAAATATAAAAAATGTGGTTTTTATAAAGTTAGCTTCCCCCCCCGCCCCCCAGTTACAGTTTACGTTCAATACAGGGTGGGGCAAAAGTAGGTTTATAATTTGTGAGTATGTGAAACAGTGTTTATTGTAATACTGTTTATTAACTACTAGGGGCCCGGTGCACGAAATTCGTGCACTGGGTGTGTGTGTGGGGGAGTGTCCCTCAGCCCAGCCTGCCCCCTCTCACATACTGGGAGCCCTCAGGCGTTGACCCCCATCACCCTCCAATCACAGGATCGGCCCCTTGCCCAGGCCTGATGCCTCGGCCAGAGGTGTCAGGCTTGGACAGGGGACCCCCATCTCCCCCCGATCACTGACTCTGGCCCCCGCCCAGGCCTGAGGCCTCTGGCCCAGGAATCATGCCTGGGCAGGGGACCTCCATCTCCCTCTGATCGCTTGCTCCACCCCCCGCCCAAGCCTGACGCCTCTGACCCAGGCTTCAGGCCTGGGCAAGGGGACCATCACATCCCCCCAATCCCCGGCTCCGCCCCCCGCCCAGGCCTGATGCCTCGGCCAGAGGAGTTGACCCTCATCACCCTCCGATCACCAATCACCGGATCGGCCCCTTGACCAGGCCTGAGGCCTCTGGCTGAGGCGTCCGACCCGGGCAGCGGGGACCCGCAGCTGCAGCGGCCCCGCCATCGTGGGCTCCGCTTTAGGCCCAGGCAAGGCACCCCTAGCTCCTGGGACTGCCAGCTTCGACCGTGTCCAGCTCCCATCGCTGGCTCCACCCCTACTTCCTGCTATCACTGGCCAGGGCGGCAAAGGCGCCTGATTCTCCGATCATGGCTGGGGGGCAGGGCAAAGGCATCCCCAGGGCCGCCTTTGCCCTGCCCCCCAGCTCTTAGCTCCCCCCTGGGTTTCAGATCACTGTCAGTGGCAGGTGGCTTCTTCCTGCTTTCCCTTTCGCCTCCCTGCATTGTGCCTACATATGCAAATTAGCCGCCATCTTGTTGGCAGTTAACTGTCAATCATAGTTGGCAGTTAACTGCCAATCATAGTTGGCAGTTAATTTGCATATAGCCCTGATTAGCCAATGAAAAGGGTATCGTCGTACGCCAATTACCATTTTTCTCTTTTATTAGATAGGATTGTATTATTTCCCATGTGAACAGCTTCAAATCTACTTTTACCTCATCCTATATTATTTTGTATTAGTTTCAGATGTACAGCAGAGTGATTAGACAATCATATACTTTACACAGTGTTCTTTCTGATATTTTAAGTATCCACCTGGTATGAACATAATTATTGCAATATCATTGTCTATATTTCCTCTGTTGTAGTTTACATCCTCATGACTATTTTATAACTACTAATTTTGTAACTATTTAATCCCTTCACCTTCTTCACCCAGTCCCCCAATGCCTTCCTCTCTGACCACCATCAATCTGATCTTTTTATCTATATTTGGTATAACTTTAGCTCTTATTATTTAAATTGTTATAAAACAAGTAGCAAGTTTTTCTCTGTTGGGTTTCTATAACATATCTCTTTCTGTGATCCTTCTTGAACTCAGTGCCTAATTCTAGCATGTAGTTGTTGTGTGTTTTTGTGTGTGTGTGTTTTTTTTTTTTTGTCTTTATTTTCCCCTTTTATTTCTGTTTCTCATTTTAATGAGTTGGTACTAAAACAAAAATAAATAAAACCTGTCTCCAATGATTAATGCACCTATGTGCTTAGATATAAGTGCATTTGATTGTGTCAGAAACATGGGGTTGGTTGACAAGAAGGGATGATGTCTAAAAAGATAATGTCATGAACTTTTTGAAAGTCCTGACTTGGAGAGATAGAGGCATTACTGGCAATGGGACAAGAAACAGAACAAAGAATCATAAGAGAAAAAATTCAGTGGTTTCATTTTTTCATGTAGGTTTTGGTTCAATACTCATATTAAAAAAAATAGAGATACTGGATTATATTTTATTTATAAGCAGAGAAACAACCATTGTAGTGCAACAGATGTAGGAAAGAGATTCTAAGAAAATATGCTGAAATAAATATGGCAAATAATGCCTACAGCTTTGTAGTAGAGATAGGACTAATATGATGACAACAGTTTTAAAGGATAAAGAAAAGGTGGGAAAAAATAGAAGTAGGATCTATACAAAGTAATGGGAGATTTGAAAAATTATGTTATAATATTTGCTTCTTTTAAGAAAAAAGGCAGGGGGAGTTCAAATGAGTGGAAAGTTTAATCAAACTAAAGGGGGGGGGGTGCGAATCTAGGGAATGAAGGAGCTTGAAAAGTTTAGTGGAGGAGTCCAAGGATGATTTATATGCTCTCTTTATGATTGGATTTGAAGAGAAGAGGAGGAAATCAGTGAAAGGGTCAGAGGAAATAGTTGATTATTGCTCCACTTTGTGTAATCATGTGGGAGCCTGTCCTTAGGTTGACCTTCTGAAGCTTAGAGAGCCCTGAGAGCAAAATTGTACCTGGGGAACTGTAATAGTTAGGAGTGAAAATTAGACTTCACCAGACTAAAGTTCAGCACGAGGGTCAATCCTAGCAATTTTCCGTAACTATCACTCATAGGAGACCACATATTTGAGTTCTATTCTTGGTCAGCAAAAGAGAAGCTGGCATGGGCCCTAGAAATGAAGCAGAGTCTGAGGTGAAGTGGCTGATATGGTAGGCATACAACAAAGAGGGTTCGTTGTTTTCCTTCTTTTGGAAACAAGGAAGGAAGACATCCTTCTTAAATGCCTTCGGAGAAAGGCAGTGAAAGCAGAACCTGAGAGTTCAGGCAGGAAGGTCAGGAGGAAGTTGCTGATATGAATGCATGGGCATTGGATTGCTGCAAAGAATGAGATACTTGAGAGCGAGCCAGGTTCATGGTCCACATTTGGTGACCTCCGTGACCTGTGTAGGGTCCAGTAAAACCATCTTCCATTCTGAGGGTTTCATATCTTTTCAGTGAACAACTTTCCAAGAGTACCTGCTCCTTTTCTGGGAGTCACTAGAGTAGGCAAAAAGGAAGAACAGGCTCAGCTGGGAGTTGGGGAGAGCAAGAGTGGTGGCTGTTTTCAGATACAGGGAAAGGAAAGAATATCCAGGATCTCATACTAGTGTCTGACAATGGAAACCATGCACATTTAAGGGGGAACAAGTGAGATTATTAAAACTTCTAGGACAGTCTGACATTCCCCTGGGTCTTTGTTTATGCACATATGATTAACAAAAGTCATGGCTTAATCTTGCTATATTAATTTGAGCAGCAATTTTTGGGGAGGCTAGTCATTATTCTGTTTTTAAATTAACATTATCACATGACATTTCATTCGATATTGATTTTCTCACTCTTGTAAAGCAACACATTTCCCTTCATATTGACAATTTTTCCAGGCCTAGAAACAAAAAAGTAAAATCATATCACTGTGTATGTCTGTCCCCCAGAGATTAGGTCACACTGAGGAACTTAAGGAGAAGAGATAGGAATTAAAATGTAATAGAAAAGAACAAGATCACTTCTCTATCCCTGGTAACAAAGAAGTGAGAGACACACCGAAACACCAGAATGATAAATTATTCCTGTACTTCAATATTTTTTAATAAACATTTTAAAATAATGCTTAAAAATGGATTTACAGTGACTGTGCTTAAGCTATGAATGGGAATGGTCATGTGCTTAAGGTAAGGCTGATGGAATTATACAGAAATGCTCTTGGGCAGAAGCAGGCTCTCTGACCACACTGCGCCCGGTCTTGTATAAGCGTGTATTGTCTATTCTATTGTAGACCATAAGGATCTAAGTTTTATGTGGCCATGATAATTCTTAAAATTGTAGATTTGGAGTTTTATAAGAGATACTTGTGCAACAATTCAAAGCATGTATACATATATATGTTGCTCTTTATTATATATATATATATATATATATATATATATATATATATATATATATCCATATGTGTGTGTGTGTGTGTGTTTATCTTTTAAAATGTTGGTTACATTTGACCTTTGGGTCATCATTTTTATTTTTGAAACTTTCATCAAATTTCAGAATTAATTAGGTGTTCATATAGAACGCATGCATGGTATTAATAAATTCTTTAGATCTTCAAGTAACCTTTATTGAAAATCCCCACATTAAAGATACTTTTTAAACTACTCAGTGTTTAAGAGATTTGACATGTATGGATTGGCTGAACTTTGATCGCTATTTCTGTTGCTTTTTAACTGGTAGGTCATATAGGTCATGTTAATAATTAAACAGGGACCATCTGTATACAGGAAGTGGGAGTAGGGATTGAGAGGGAGAAGAAAGAGGTGTATATAGTTAAGAGTAAGAAATAAACCAGAAAACAACCAAGACATGCAAAGTAAGGAATTTTAAATTATCCTTTGGCTGAGAATATTGTGTCTCCATAAAATAAAGCCAAGAAATAAATCTCTAGTCTATTCTGAAGCCAGGATGTGACAGGTGGCTGAACTCCACCCTCTACTAAATCCCAAGCCTCAATTATGGATTGAATTCCTGTCATTCTTCATATTTTTGTTTACTTTTCACATGAAATAAAATAAATCAGTAGTGAGGTGAAAAGAGGGAATAAGGAGGGGAATAGAGAAAGAGGAGATATTTTATTGACTAAAGCCTGTTTCATATAGTTTCTTATTCTCTTAAAAAACCCTGTCCTAAAGCTGAGACCATATGATCTTTATAATGAAGCTTCTTTTTGAAATAGCTGGTACTCATAGGGGCAGGCAGATTGTTATTCTAAGCTCATCTCTGAAATTTACTAATTTTTGTTTCTTAAGCCCATTTTGAGGCATACACTGGGGTTCAAATAATTTTTAGGTTATGCAGCAGATTTCAAAAATGGGGGAGTGTGGTACATTTCTTTTTAACTTTTGATCTAGATAGAAGTATTTCTGGTTCTCAGAACAACTGTCAAAGGGTTAGTGCTTTCTATTAAGCTGGTTTTGGCACAATAAATAAAAGCATTTCCCAAGCAAATGTGTTTGTGTCTTGCATAATGTAAACTATACCTGAAAAAGGTCCATTTTCTATCCACAATGGCCCTGAAATACTGTATATCAGTTTACCTTTGCTAAGCAGGACTAATGATTGACAATTGAGGTACATATTTCATTTCCTTAGGCAAGCAGTTGGAAACTTGGGTGTGAAATGATGGCAGAGCAGTTTAGGAGTTGTTCCTGATTTTATTCAAAAGATGTGTAGGCCTGGCTGGGCTGAAAGGCAGAAACCAAGTCCATAGGAGCAAGTCATCCAAACAGATTTTAAATGTATAATTGTCCTTTCTTTGTTAACCTTTGAAGCCTCTTACAGCCAAAATTCACATTTTAAAAAAGAGCCCAGTTTTCAAATAAGAAAGCAGTGGGGGTCTTTGCAAAATCTTTGTGTTCTTTGAATATCAAGCATTTCAATGTTTGCATTCAATCCATGTAGGTGGGTGATCAGAAATGTCGGGAAGGAAGGGAAACTTCTTCAAGGTAGGGAAAAGCTGAGGGGATTTGTGGGCACAGTTTGACCTGAAATTTTATATGCTCTGGTGACTACTTTCTCCTTCATTTTCGTTTTAAAACCATTATAGAAATTGTTAAAAGTGCTTCTCTCACCTCCTCAGTATTTGAACAAATTTTTCTACCATTTTGATTCAAAATGGAAAACCTAACCAGTGTATCATATTTATATTAATAGACATATAACTTCTTCAATTTTGACATCCAAATCATTCCTCATGATTTCCACAGCGCTGAGGTTCACAAGGACAATACATTTTAAAAGAAAAGAAAAAAACTGGGCCCACTAGTTACTTTTATAAAGCACCTCCTAAATCCTCTCTGGGCAGAGGCCCATTGAAGGCTGTAGATACAACTGCCTAGTGGCAGTCAAGGTTCCAAATAGGAAATAAACTCTGTCTACCTTGAGGTGAGACTATTATACTGTTCTGTTCTGCTTCTCAGTAACAATAGCAATAATTGCATTGCTACAACAGCACAGAATATGTGTTAAGTATAATTATATCGGCTAATATTTTCAAATATAAAATTTTGTACTCAATGACTAATTGATGAACAAATGAATAAATCTTAAAATATATTACTGAGTGATTTTCAAATATTTTTTAAATCTCTTTAACAAATATTAAGATTTCTATTTTAAGGTTAGAGTGATATCCAGATAATTTATATGATTGACTTAATTCCATGTGGCTTAGTGAAATGATAGAGGCAGCTCCAAATTCTGTGCTGTTTTCTTCTCCCATGTTGATTTCTTTGGCTCATGCTGTGTGGAAAATTAATTTCCGGTTGCCAATTATTCCAGTTGAATCTGCCCCCTGTAGAACTAAGGCCATAACCCCTATTTAGACTAAGGATGTTACATCTTTTTTTTCTTTACACTTTATTTGATTGTCCTTCCTTCCTACTCAGTCTCACCCCGGGTCCTCTGGAAATCTCCAATCTTTGTCAGCAAAGACTATTGGGGGCTGAAAGACACATCCACAACCACCCGGGTCAAAGGGCCAAGTGGTGAGCGCATTCATTTCATCTGTCTGTATTTTAACAGAGATTTCTAGGTGAAAGACCAGATACATCTTCACATTCTAAACACACTAATAAGATAAACTTCCACTTTTATGTGGAAGACAGTGCTAATGATCTACTTAAAAAGAACTAGAAAGTCTCCTTTTTCAGTTTCAGAAAGTATGTCTCTTTTTTAAAAAGTATGTCATTAAAAAAAAAAAAGGCATGTCTTCTTTTTTTTTTTTGAGCATCTAGTATGTGACTAGGACTGTGTGAAGTATTTTGAGTATAAGGGTAAGCAGAAATACCATTTCAGATTCCCTATACATGGATTGTGTATTTGGATGGGAAGGAGATCTCTGCCTGCTTGAAGTGATAATCGCTCTCAGAGCCAATCACACATCACAATACCTACCTTATAGAAATACCAGAATCACCGTGCCTGGGGATTTGATTTTTGCTGGCATACATCTTCTTGGATGGAATAAATCACATTACCCTATGGGAAAGCAGAAGGGAATAAACAGTGCTGAGAGTCACTGGGAAATGGGAGAGCTGCAAAAGCAAGATTCAACTTCCGTGCTACTGTGAAGTCCAGAGGTTCAGTGTTCAAGTCAGATCCCCAATCATTTGCACTTACCTGCTAGTTATAGTTAGAGCATGTGCTGGACTATAGCTTTTTAAAAAAATATATTTTATTGATATTTTACAGAGAGGAAGGGAGAGGGATAGAGAGTTAGAAACATCGATGAGAGAGAAACATCGATCAGCTGCCTCTTGCACACCCCACATTGGGGATGTGCCCGCAACCAAGGTACATGCCCTTGACTGGAATCGAACCTGGGACCTTTCAGTCTACAGGCCGACGCTCTATCCACTGAGCCAAACCGGTTAGGGCAACTACAGCTTTTTAAATCCCTCAATAGAAGGTAATGTTCCGAGACTATAGTGATCTTAAAAGTGGGATTTAGAAGGATTCAGTTTTGAAAAAAGGAGAAATGCTGGGATAGGTGGGCCAGCCCACTTTGATTCTTTATACATCTAGGAATACTCTTCTGGAAGATTCCCCTGAAACCCATAACTGCTCCTCCTAGGAGAGGTGGGAAACTCCTGCTCTTCCAATGGCTGTTGTGCACCATGACAGTTCCCCAGCACCACTACTTCCATTGCATATCAACACCGAATGAACAAGGAAAATTGTCTGGGTAAACCATTTACTAATGAGGAGGCTAATTATTATGGGAGAAGAACAGAGTACTGCTGCCCCGTTTGCCTTAAACTCTAAGACTTGATTGCTAAAGTCATGTGCCTCCTGAACTTACATGACGATTGCCCTACTTCATTACTTCATGTCAGAGAACTCCTGTATGGGAGGCCTGTGTGATTAATACAACAGTGAAACTTTTCTTTCCCTCATCCTATCCCTGGTTAGCAGAAGAATGACTAGGTGTTTATAAGAGTGAGTGCTGTGGGAGTTCTGAACTTCGTTAGAATAACAACTCAGAATTTAAGAGTATGATCTGTAGGTCTATCTGCAGCAAACAGAAGTCCCACCACCTACATCATAGGGGAAAGAGTAAATTTGCCCTCACACCAAGGCAAAAATCAAGCTAAAGATAGTCCTAGAAGGATGATATATATCTGGTGGTGGACTGATACACGTTATCTCAGGGGGAGGAGGGACATGCAAAAGGGGCTCTTATATGTTACATTTGCCAATTCCATGGTATAAATACTTCTACCATGTCAGCTTAACAATAGAACTCACTTTATGAATATGAACAATTGGCTCATATAACCTATTATAAGCTGGCTCTCGCAGAGGCTTATAACTGCATATTTCCCACATGGGAAACAAATTGACCTTGAGATAATCTAGTTTATTCTTTGGATCAATGGGAAATAATTGCAAAGGGGTCAGTCATTTTTTCCAATTGAATGGAGACTGTGCAAGAATTGCACCCTTCTGTTTAGGTGCCAGGCCACGAATGCATATCCCAAGGATACCCTTACCCTTAACTGGGATGCACTGTGCTGTGGTTATGGACACGGGAGATATCAAAGTCAAGTGCCAGATTGCAAGCCTAAATCGGGTTACCAAGAAAAGAATCTGAAAAACTGATGACATATGAAGTAAAAGCAAGAGAAAATCAAGTAAAAAGTAACATTTGAACCAAAACCTTAGTGACAAAAGAAAAGCAAAAAAGCAGCTATCCAGAGACAGCCATTAGGTTAGAAGGAGCAACAACAACAACAAAAAATACAAGCTACTCTGAGCCAGGAAAACCTGGGTTACGTTCGAGTAACAGCTATTGTGGCTGGAGCCTAATGCATGAATATGGAAAAAATCGGGAGAAGATGAGACTGAAGGAAGAAGCAGGAGAAGCTCACATGGAATCTTATATGCCATAAAAAGACAGGATTTTATTCCAATTTTAATGAAAAGATTTTAGAGTGTTTTTACTGCAATACGTGATAATATGATTTGTATGATTTGAATAATCACTCTATTTTCTTACAGGGAGAGGGAGATGGGGTGGCAAAGAAATAATGGGGTAGATGACTCTGGGCTAGTCTGTAAGAATCCAGAGGCAGACACTGTGGTTGTTTATCATACAACCCTAGCACAGGTTTTCAGGTGGACAGAGCTTCCAGGGGGCAAAATAGGATGTATAGACTTGGCTTTAAAAGGAACTGACAACTTCTGTATTGAAAAAACACAGAATCACAGGTTTTTGTTAGCTTAACTGAATGAGGTGACACGCTCTGGCACAATGTTACCTGCATAGCACAGTCCAATTCAGCTTTTGAAATTAAATGCTTAAATGGAATGGAGCCTACCTCAACTTTTATATTGATGGTTGCTATTGCAAATGATTGGTTTAGTCAGCAAAATGCTAGCAGAAAAATGAAACTTGGAAACCCTTTGACAAGTAGAGGCTTATGGTCCAAAGAATAAAAATTAATGAATATCTCTTCTCCAAAGAAATAAATGAAAGAGGGACAATCCATTTTCCATTTAATTGGACAAAAAGCCCTTTGTGTATTGCCTTTAATTGTGCATCCCATGGGCAGACACACTTTTCATGAATTCACCATGGATTTTTGAAGGTCATAGACAACAAAAGCATTTCTTCCATTATGGCTCTTTATGGACTCTAAGTTTCAGTAATTAACCCAGAAGTGGAATAAACCATTTTTAATTAACAGAAAGGAAAAGATTTTAATAAATTAATTTTTTATAAATTTTAAAAGTATGAATTAGTTTATTTTAATTACAAAAATAAAATTACAGATTGAGGTTTGAGTTACATACTAATATGCTTCAAAGTTAATTAATGTTATTTACCATTCATAGTCTTGTTTGGGGTAAATATTTGATAAATAGTCCTCTTTATGAATGTTTTTTCATGTCTTAAAATTTTATACGTGGTGTGTCTCTGTAAGTAAATTCATTGCATTAGGTGTTTTAAACCTACAAAAGACCAACAGTACACTTATAAAAAAGAAATGAGTGTGAATTCATTTCATTACCTTTATAATTAATATCAAGTAATTAGTTATTGACTGTGCACAAGGACATATAAGAAATACACACGTACATACTATATGTAGTCAGTTTTCTAGGAAATGTCCTGAAACAAATCTTGCATGTAACTTTTAATTTATATATTTATTTTCTAGGTTAACTATCATGCAAATAGTAGCCTAAGATTTATAAAACAGTAACATTTATACTGATAATTTATACCACTGACTGGGAAAATAAAAACAGAATTCTGATAAGGTATAATGAGAATGCCAGAGTGAGAGCTAGAGAAGAGAGAAAGGGGGGATGAGGAGGAAGAAGATGAGCAGGAGAATCAGAAGGAGACGAATATCATTAACAAGTATTAGAAGAACAGGAAGAAGAGAATGAATGAGGAGGAGAGAGGAAAGAAAGAAAGAAAGAAAGAAAGAAAGAAAGAAAGAAAGAAAGAAAGAAAGAAAGAAAGAAAGAAAGGAAGGAAGGAAGGAAGGAAGGAAGGAAGGAAGGAAGGAAGGAAGGAAGGAAGGAAGGAAGGAAGGAAGGAAGAAAGGAAGAAAGGAAGAAAGGAAGAAAGAAAGAAAGAAAGAAAGAAAGAAAGAAAGAAAGAAAGAAAGAAAGAAAGAAAAGAGGAGGAGGAGGAGAAGGAGAAAGGAGGAGGAGGAGGAGAAAGAGAAAGGAGGAGGAGGAGGAGGAGGAGAAAGGAGGAGGAGGAGGAGGGGGAGAAAGGAGGAGGAGGAGGAGGAGGAGAAGGAGAAAGGAGGGGGGGAGGAGGAGAAAGGAGGAGGAGGAGGAGGAGGAGAAAGGAGGAGGAGGAGGAGGGGGAGAAAGGAGGAGGAGGAGGAGGAGGAGAAGGAGAAAGGAGGGGGAGGAGGAGAAAGGAGGAGGAGGAGGAGAAGGAGAAAGGAGGAGGGGGAGAAAGGAGGAGGAGGAGGAGGAGGAGAAGGAGAAAGGAGGGGGAGGAGGAGAAAGGAGGAGGAGGAGGAGGAGGAGAAAGGAGGAGGAGGAGGAGGAGGAGGAGAAAGGAGGAGGAGGAGGAGAAATGAGGGGCAGTGGGAACTGCTGCTGTTGGTTCATTGGCTGAATCTAAGTGAGATTTGGTCTTTGTTCACTCCAATACTAAATCAGGACTGGGTTGTGCCTTCCCTGACGTCCTAACAATAAGGTTTCTGAACTTTGAAATGTGATTTCCCATATACCATGTCATTTTTCACATGCAAGCTACAGAAATAAATTTTTAAGACAAATATCACTTGGAGAGAAGCTCCATATTACTTGGGATTATGCAATTCTCGTCTGTTTATGAGGAACAGACTCACTCAGGTCATTTCAACAATAGAAAGTTTATTATAGGGACACATCAGAACCGCAGGGACAGGTCTCTCAGAAACCTAAGGAAATATAAATACCTCAGCCTCTGAGCAAGAACAGGAGCTGCAGCATAACCATGCTTCATGATAGGTTCCCAGGATCCTTAGAAGTTCTGCTGAAGGAATTCTTTCGTCAACCTCTCAGCAGAATTTCATAGCTTTTCATCTGCTTTTGTTTGTGTCAATCAACCTGTCCTGTTTTCTCTAGCTGAAACCAAATCATCCATTTCCCCTATGTGAGTTTCCTGTTTAATCACCATCGCCCCTGTATGGGCAGAGTTTGGGCATGATACCACCATGAAGGCCACTGGCAGACCTAAACATGAATTTCTGTTTGAGCTATGGTCACTCCTGTGCAGTCAGTTGTGGTCAGGAGGCTGGGTCAGTAGCAGCAACAGCTTCTCTTCCAGGTGAACCATGGGAATGGCTGCCACTTTGACGTTTGGCTCCTGCCATCACTGAATATTTGAGATATGAGAGTGCTTATAGCTCTGATGGTTCTTTGTTTTAGAATCTTACTATCCAAGACATCCACTTACTGGAAATAAAAGAGGAAGGGCAGGATGAAAGGGCAATAATATGTGTAAAGGCTTCATGACATCTCATTGTATTGTAACCTGAAATGTCTCTTTAAGTAAATAAGTCCCTGAATTTCTGAAAGTAGTACATTCATTTAGTCATTCAATCATTCAGCTGTTTGTTTCATACATAATGATTTTCTACTATATTTCATGAAATAAGCAAAGTAAGATTGAATCCCAACTCCCCACCATCATGGCTTTCTTAGGGCTTAAATTATTTTTTGAAAACGATGTACAATTAAACTAAATACATGATAATGTGACTATGAAGAATCTTATATTTGAAATTAAAAGACAATGTCTATTTTCTGAGATTAAGTGGGAGAGGCCTCATTAGATAGTTTGCTCAGGAAAGGTATCTATAAGAAGATGTTCCTTGAGCTGAGACCTGAAAAATGAGAAGGAACCAGCCAAAGGCCTGACACCCAATTTTGTATTGCTTTACAACGGCGGGGTTTACAGGACAAACCGGGTTTTTTAATATTAACTTTTGACCTCACTCATTCAGTTCTTGGGGCAAAAATGGGTTCGATGACACAGGTATGTGAAACATTTTCTTCACTTCTTAGTGCTTTAGTACCATAATGGTATGCTTATAATGAACCATTCATTGGCTTGCTTGAAATGTTACTGCAATTTGGAAATAAGAAAAGAAATTGCCACCTGGAAGAGAATATTTCTCAGGAATGATAGGACAGCACACACCATGAAATAGTAACAGCAGCTGAACACGGATCCATCTGGAAACTTCAAACAATGCATCTGGCAACTTACAGGTAATTACTTGCCACATTTGACAGGAAAGGTCATAAATATTTCTTATTATTATCAAACAAGACACCTGTGAGCATGGAGCCAACACTTATAAATCTAGGGGCCATATTGGCTGACTGTCCTGAAGTAAACAGAAAGTCTGCTAAACATCCAAGCTGGAAAATGCTGTCACACATACAGAGAAGTCGTAAGATTTGTGAGTAAATGTAAACTGTCCGACACGAGGATGCAGCTGGATTGTCAGTGGAACTGGGTCTTGGACAGAATGGCCAGAGATCCCTGTTTTCTTGAACTCTCCTGGTTTATGCCAATTACTCTCTTGTATTTCTTTTTAATTCTTTATTGTTGCAAGTATTACATATGTCTCTTTTTTCCTCCATTCACCTCTCCCAGCCTGCTCTTGCCCCCCAGCACAGGCCCTCAATCCTTCTTGTATTTTTAAAGATGTCTCCTTTCACTTTCAAATGTGTCCTTGTCCCAAGTTGAAAGATAAATTATAACATCTCCTTAGTCTTACCACACCCATGCTCCAGAGGGAAGAAAAGATAGGAGTGGAAAAGAACTGAACAAGTATTTAGGTCTCTGACTGTTACAAAAACAGGTAATGAAAAAGCTCTTACTTTATTGAGGATATCACTGCTTTAGAGTCACCTACCATGTTATGGTTCACTCTGAAGATATAGGAAGACTCAGGAAAAGCAGGCTAGCATTATACAGAGGGAGGAGGGAGGAGGAGATAGATGAGAGAGAAGCTATATGTATGATTAGTTAAACTGTGTACTCAGTTAATTGTAACTCCTTTAATTTCTTTAATGTCCTTTCTGAGAAGGAATGCTGAGCTACTAGCATTTTCTAACTCCCCAGTGATGCAACTCTTCTTAAAAAATGAGTAGATATGTTTTATGCATACTCTAACAACCCAGGCAAAGAAAGAAATCACTTATAGGAAACCTCAACTCAAGCCTAATTTTATAAATATCAGGAATTACCATATTGAGCATAGAAATTCAAACTTCCAACTAAAATAAACTAATTCTATGGTGAATTCTGGTAGATATGATCCTTATCACATCATCAATAATTTGGAACATACAACATTTCAAAGAAAATACTTTTAACTAATTCCCTAATATGTCTTTTGAACAAGGATGGAATTTTCTTTGCAATGAGCAGTAGTAGTTTCTTTTTATTACTAACTGCTTTCTCCTTTCCTTTTTAATTAGCCATCTTTTCTAAGTTTTGAATTCTGCCCTTTGCCTCACGTAACTTATATAATAAGAGTGGCTAGCATTTTCTACATCAAGAAAATCAAGCAATTTAAATCCCAGTATTTTATCAGCAGACTAAAATGAATTAAAGCAGAAAAAAAAGCAAATTGGTAATATTTAATTCATGCTTTTCCTGAAGCAACCAGTACAAATATCCATTGAATCAGATCAAGAATTAAACTGTGAGGGAAGTAAGTGAAATTTAAAAACAATCTATTAGTAGTAGGCTAAATTAGAATGTTTGCAGTTATATAGTGCCTTTTTAAAACAATAATTCTAACCCATATGTATATATCTGTATACATCTTGGCTAAAATCCACCAGGTGGTAAGAGGAGAGATGATATATATTAATACATTAATTATCCTCTTGCCCCAATGAAAAATACATGTTAATTAATGTGGTCTATTTCATTATCACCCCAATTTCACATTATTTTTTTCCTAAATTTTGTCTTAATTTATGCAAAATTGAGCCATATATGAATATACTGATAATTAAAATTAAGGTATAGGGTATTTGCAAGGTTTTAAATGGATATCCTCCAAAAGAGAAACATAAATATGAACTTGATGAGTGTAATTGAAACTTCTCTTAATTATTGTAGTTTTACCCACTAATTACATCTATATGTGTATCTTTTATCAAGAGATCATCTTTATCTCTATATGTGTACCTATATAAATATGCTGGTTTTATTTAATTCAGTAAATGTTTACTCATACAACCTGACTCAAAGTGATGCTTCAAGGGCACCTTGTAGAGAAAGGGAGTGGCTTTAAGAAGCAGTGAGATAAAAAAAAAAAAAAAAAAAAAAAAAACACTCCCAACAAGCCTCCGAGTTTATAGAGCTCTACAAGTCTTGTCCTGATTGGAGGCAAGGTTATAGCAGTGCCTGTTTACTATAGTTCAGGAAATCCAGCCCGAGGCACCTGGATCTCCAGAAAATGCCAGGTCTTGGGAACATACAACCATGGAGAACAGAAGTCTCGGCCATGACCAGTGTAAGCAGGTGATCCCTGGAGAGTCTGACTTGCATACGGGTATCATCACATCAAGTACCTACCCTTTCTTGCCAAGGAAACTTTTGGCTTATATTGAGGACTCTTGGTGCTGCCATCCTTTCCATTTCTTTCCCTTTGCCTCCTTTTCTTTCTTTTATTCAGGAAAAGTTAGGGTCCCCATTTCTAGGGAGGTCAGAAAAAGGGATCAACAGCACCAATGTGCCTGAGATATGGTGTTAGTTCAATTAAGGATAATTTTTAATGGGTTCCTTCTAATTCTCTGGAGAGTATTTTAGGACTGTACAATGTAGTCCTAAATATCTGTAAACACTTAATTTTAGAGAATTGATTTCTGCTTTGTACAAAGTCTTTTTGTTCCTGTTTTGATTTCCTACTCCTTTTTTATGGTCAATTAATCAGTCCTAAAAGGCAGCATTCCTTCCTAATAGAAACATTTTTGGATGTTAGATCAAGAGTGTTCCCCTTGAGGCCTCAGCTAGCATAATTACTTTGAACTTGGTGGACCTCTCTTCCCAGGAGAGATGTGTGGCCTTGCTTCTAAAGTCCCAGGTAAAGCAGGCTACTTGTGAATTAACATATCTGCTCTGATTTTGCATAATGTTGGATGTTTAATCTTAAAGTGTCTACAGTTTAAAAATTTAAAATCACAGTAGCAAATACAATTCTGAGTTAGTAAAAATATAGCCTTGATATCACCTTTTGTCTCTGTCACTTCCCACTCCAAGATCTAGTAGAGAAATGTCTCATCTTGCTTCTCTACTGAGCATCTGGCCAGAATGCCCCTGTAGATCCCAGCTCTAGTTACTCTTCCCAGACTTTCCCACTTATCTGGGTGGAGAAAACTGCGATAGTGTGGAAGGCACGTGACTGAGTCAGGCCTCAGTTTGCATCTACACTCTGGCAGTTTGGGGACTTTAAACAAGTCATTTTGGCTTATTGTGAAAATTCAGTGAGCTAAAAATTAAGTCACCTTTGTGTCTGGCACACATTAGGTACTCAATATACTAGTATAATTAAATTTTCTACTTTTCTACTTGGCAATCACACACATCTGACTTAATAAAAATGCATTTATTTCTTTGTACTATTGGGTTAAGTGGATTCTTCCTAAATGCCTTAATTTTCTTTCCTGAGGGTACGTCATGCCTTCAGTGATTCTCAAGCTTCCTAATGCCATGACCCTTTAATACCATTCCTCATGTTGTGGTGACCCCCAACCATAAAATTATTTTCGTTGCTACTTCATAACTGTAATTTTGCTACTGTTATGAATCATAATGTAAATATCTGATATGCAGGATGTATTTAGGCGACCCCTGTGAAAGGGTCGTTAGACCCCCCACAGGTTGAGAACCGCTGCTTTAGTTTTTTCCTGTGAAACATGAGAATTAAAAGTCTTAAACATCACAGAAGCTAAACTCCATCCATAGTTTTACACATTTTTAAACAGAACCTAATTTTACTTTTTTCATTTCCATGTAATGTTTAATATATTTTTTTAAATTGATTTTAGAGAGGAAAGGAGAGGGGGAGAGATGAGAGAGAATCATTGATTGGCTTCCTCCGGCATGCCCCCCCCCCCCCACTGGGGATCGAGCCTGCAACCCAGGCATTTGCCCTTGGCCGAAATCGAACCCAGGACCCCTCAGTCCGAAGGCCGAAGCTCTATCCATTGAGCCCAACCAGCTAGGGCTCCATGTAATGTTTAAATGTATAAAATTATAGATTTGAAAAGATTGTTTATTACATATATATATTATTATTTTAAAATTTTTACTTTTAAGAATTCTTCATGGTCTTATAACTGTAATATTTAATGTTGCATATCCTAATGAACTGCTATTGAAAATTTAAGAATGTTTCCCGAATTCAACAAGATAATTAATGTTGCTATGAACAGCTTCTTTCATATAATCTTTTTAAAGAATTTAAAGTGAAGTAACTTAACAAGTCTGGATAATCACGATCTTTTAAATGGCTTTTAATTGCAACATGTAAAAGTACAGTAGGTTTTGGAGATAACAACTCTGTCTTTATTTAAAGGAATGGTGTTGAGTAGCCAATGTCTGACTTTTGAATACTTCTGTTAAGTATAGGACTGATTGTCTTACTCATGAATTTTTCAAGTAAATCCCAATAGAAATCTGGGATCATTCTATAAGTACATATTTCTGTGCCTAGTGGAATGTATTTACCAAAAATGTACCTCTAGTCTGTTTCTTTTTTGTTTGTTAATCCTCACCTGAGAATATTGTTTCCATTCGTTTTTCAGAGAGTGAAAGAAAGGGAGGGGGAGAGACACAGAGAGAGAAGCATTAATGTGAGAGAGACACATTAATTGGTTCCCTCCTGCAAGTGCCCCGACCAGGGCCAGGGTGGAGCCTGCAACTGAGGCACATGCCCTTGACCAAACTTTCCAGCCTTCAGTCTGCACGCTGACGCTTTAACCAATGAGCAACTGGCCAGGGCTCTAGTCTGTTTTTTTACAGATATCATTAACAGTGCTTACCTGGGAAAGAAAAAATTATGAAGAATTTACAAATAAGTTGTTTAGGATAGAAAGTTTGACTTCATATGCATATTTATATTTTCTTTTCATCAGTTGCCCATTTTCCAGCCCCATTTTGATTACTCTTAGCATCTACACTTTTATATAAATAGTATGGCATCTTCCAAATGCCAGTTTTTTGGTGTATGTGTTTTTTTTTCAGAGTTTGAACTCATTCAGAATATGGGAGGCTCTTTCCTGAAAAACATAAATTGCCCATTTAGTGTATATTTCATTTTCTTGGCATGAGTTTCTGTGTTCAACTCTGTTAGGTTATGTTTGACTTTTCTCTCTTGATTTATGTTGCTTTCTTTTTCCTTCCCTGCATAAACCCTTCGCCTTCCAGCCTTTCCCATTCGTTTGAGAATATGAAAGATGCAGGTGAATTGGCCTCCCTGAAGACAAAAAGTTTGACACAGATTGCAGAAACTTTCCTATAAAGTTGTATATCAGATGGAGAGTTGTTAAAAGAAATAGCTGCCTAAAGCATCTCATTTCACATTACCCGGAGAGGGCGTTTTTGTCAGAAACGATCACAGTGAACAGGTAAAATGCACTGCCCAGCACTCCACCAACAACACATCATAGACGTTATTCCCATGAATAATTGAAACCGTTTCCCGCAGAGTTCACATTATTAGAATTCATTTGATCACCACGAAAAATAAATTCAGCGGAAAAAACTCACTCTGAATATTTAATATTTTACATTTTTACAGTATGTTATATTTTGGAAGTGAGGTTTGATGAGCTATAATAAATTAGGGAGTACCACAGGATGTGTCCTTGGCATCAAGTCAAGCTCATTATGCCCATTTTGCTGTTTAAAAAATAGAAGACCTAAGAGATTGAGGGATTTGCGTAGTATAGCTCTATAAGTTTGACATTAGAAGGAAATAATATAAAATTGCTGGTCTTTTTACTGAGGTCTTCAGTCAGAAAACATTTCAGTCATTTTGTTTGGAAACAGGAAATTAAGATAAAAATGTATGCAAATAGCATTGATTATAACTTCTCACTAAAGGTGGTAGGTGACTCCTCAGTAATGAAGACGACTATAAGTAGGTATTAGAGATAAAGAAGAACTGTAGGTAATGGCAACTTCAGTGAGTCACCTGTAGATTCAGGTCATGTGTATTTTTCTAAGTTAAGAAGCAGTTCTATAAATGGATATGGCGACTTACTGAAATACATGAAATTAAGTGTTTTTTGAAGGCCCTGTTGTCTACATCCTAATTTCAAAGCATTTGTAACTTGCCATGAGGAATGCAATACCAAATAACACAATATATATAAGCATTAAGGGAAATTAAAAATAACTCCTAATTTTTGAAAACTAACCAAGTGAATAAAACCATTTCCCAAATGTTTCCAGTTTGTCTCTTCCAATCAAGGAAAGGGATTTTGATGTCATGTTTTATTTTTGCCAAAAAAAGCTAAATAGAAAAATAGCCCATTGTAAAATTCTTATAATACCATAAAATTTTTATTTGTGTAAATGAAAGCATGCAGAGACATGAAATGTATATATGCATATAGAGTCTTATAGATTTATATTTTAAAGATCTTAGATTTTTCATGTGTTATTCCATTATTATGCTGGTGGAGCATGATAAAACTGTGACCCATTCAATGCTAATAAAGAAATAGGTGTATTGTCTAAAACTACCTGATCCTAAGCAGAGATATAAGTTATACCTTTTAGTTCAAAACTTCATCAATACACACAGACTAGAATGCAAAAGTAAGGACCCTAAGGTTCCCAGTTAACCTTGGTATATTCCAGGACTAGTCCTACAAGTTCTCCAGTAACTTTTGACAAATGTCAGAGTCAAAGTAGCAAGGTATTTCCAGACAATGAACTAAACATAATAATAGGAATTTGGAAACTAAATATATTAGTATTGAAAAAAAAACAACCAAACAAACAACAACCTAGGAGATCTTGTGGCTAATCCTGTCATTTACAAAGGTTTTTATTAGAGTCCAGAATGACTTTATCCAAAGTTCCAGAACTGATTAGTGGCAGTGATTAAATCAGAGTTGTGGTCAGTTGACTTTTAGTTCTTTTATTTTTCATCATCTTGCCTCTTGATGGGAAATGGCAGCAAATTGAGAGATGCCTTTTTAAAATTAATATTTATATTTCACTAGTAGATGTTACAATGTTAAAGTACACCTTACTTAAAATGTAAACTTCATAGCAGTGGAAGCTTATTATTCAACCACTCTCCATCTGTCCCAACCCCCAAATGTTAGTAGTTCTGTATTGACTACAGAATGAATTTACATCCCTTTGGTTTGATGTGTAAGACATACTCTTATTTATCTGTCAATAAATATTTACCTTTATTTAATTTACTCTTGATTCTCATGGCAACCTGTGTTCTGATTTTAATGGAATTATCACTTGCAGTTTGTTTTCTATTCTTTTTGATTTTCCTGGTTTCACTCACCCTCTTCTCATTGCACCCAATTTTATTTACTCTTCTTCCATACAGCTTGAATCTTTTCACCAGCAATGTTAATCTTAAATTCCATATCTTCCATGAAGCTTTCTCTGAACTCCAGAACTGGAAATGAGCCCTTTCTTCTCTGAGCTTCCTGAGTTCTTGATCTAGAGCATAACCATTTTTATCACCTCCAATCCACCAGACTGGAAATTCTCATGTTAGTTTTCTGGCTGCTTAATTTTATATCTCCAATAGCACCCCCAAAATAGAACACTTTTTCTTCCTGCATTCATTTGTGCATTCATTTACCCATTCAACTAATATTTCTTTAAGACCTTCTATGGCACTGTGCTATTACTGAGTAGGTACTCAATTACATTTTTTGTTTTTAATAAATAAGAATGAGCTAAAAAGGGTTAATTTGAAAGGAGCTAGAGGCTAAATAAGGAGGCTGTGTGACATCAGATAAAAACTCTTATTTATTAGAATTTGATGAAGTTTAGTAATTTTGTTAGATAAATCCTACAGGATTTCTAGCATATACAGCATATACAGCATTTGTAGCTAAGAAGAAAATATATGTAAACATTTATAAGGGGATGGGAAAAAGTAGGCTTATAGTCATAATACAAATAAGTGCTACAGTGATTAATGGATAATAACACAAGAGTAAACTCCATGTTTCGTGTGCTCACAACTGTAAACCTACTTTTGCCAATGCCTGTGTATGTCATGCAGAGCCTCTTTTCCTTCCTGTCTGCGATCTCACACAACTGGCTGGACCAGCTTTTATGTTTCAGAATTAACTCTGGAAGTTAACATTTACCTGAGTTCTGAGGGTGATTCCCACTTCCCTCTATATACTTACTTAGATCTTCCACATGTGAAACAGTTTCCTTTGAAGTTAATCAGAATTCACATGCGGTAGAGATAAAAATAATAATAGTTCCTTAAAACTTATATCAGACACATACAAGGATACTTAGAGAAAGAATTAAAATCTTTTTGTAAGATGGAAACAAACAAAAAAATAGCTGCCAAGAATATAAGTAAAAATCACATGTCATGTTTTTTTAAGGTAGCATGTAAATGCATATATATGTATATTTATTTGTTTCAAAATCCAACAGTGAACTTCAAATACCTTGAAATATAACTCATGCTGTCTATATGCTAAATTCCCATATTATGTGGAAATTTTGGCTTATTCAAAATATAAAAAAGATATTGAAAATTTTAAAGAAACATTCCCAACATTAGTGTTTTGCTTTTAAAACCTGGAAGCATACGTAGAATATAATATTTGACACATTTCAAAAGCCTCTTTAAAGGCCGATACGAATTCTTCCTGGTACATACCTTATTAGCAAATGGGAGCTCATAATAATTGATTGTGCAGAAAAAAAAGTCATCTCTCACTAGCCAATTTATTCTTTCTGGTGGGGGGAATTTAAACTATGATCTTAGTTACATATTTGCTGTCAGCTTACATGTAAACAAAACCTACACTATTAGATGAAGTGTGTTTGTTCTTATCCTTTCCTTTCTGTGAACCAAATCCTGTTAATAGATGTTACAGTTTGGCAGGTAGGAGCTGGGCTATTGATTGTTCCTACCCAGAGGGTTGATTACAAGCTTTGAGGATTTGGCTCAAAATTTTCATCCCACTGTGGAATCAATACTATCTAACTCTTTTACAAAGTTTTAAAAAATACATATATATAAATGTCGTAAATAAGATCGTAATTTTTCTATATTTTAATATTTCCTATAATAGAAAATTTAATTCTCAAAGTCTTTTCTGAGAAGATAAAACTCTTATGTTTTCACTTGGAAATGTCTTTTGCTTTTGTATATTCTTCTGGACATGCTATTGTTGTCATTTGCTTCGACATAGATGGGACCAGAGGACCTCAGTATGTGATTTCCTTACTATCTTTTCAACCTATTTCCTGCTTTCCTTTTTACCTAATAGATTGTAATATATACAAAAACATTTCCAAGTCTACTTGTATTCACTATCAATGACTTGCAACGTATAATTAGGTTTTTAAAAGGTTTCACTTACTCCAAATCAGATTATATTTTTCACTGATCCTTAATTCTTAGGAATTTTTTTTTTAAATTTTGAATACAGCACTATCCACAAATTTGAAAGCCTCATTGCTAACACTGCCTAATCATGTTCTCTCTTTCTGTTTGACCCATTTCACTGTTTCAAAAACTCATGAATGCAAATTACATTGAATTCTTTAATGTAAGAGACTGTTCTGCTGAAAATGGATAAAATGAGAAAATTTAGGGAAAAAAATTCTTAATTATATTTTCTTTACCTTATATATTCTATAAGTGCATTTTATAATATCAAGATCCAGACATAACAAATAATGCTCAATTATTGTCAGTACAGCTACAAGAGTTCAGTTGTATTTCTGGAGCAGTGGAACTATTATGAAAAGTTAAAGAGAACATAAACAGAATGTAAGAGTAAAACAATTGAGAAAGAAAGATAATGATAGAGTTCTGTCGAAAGGAGAAAGGGAAATAAAACTATTTTTTAAAAGGAAATCATTTAAAATCTCAAATAAGTGTAACAAATATGAAGATAAAATATAAAATATTTAGCATCTTAGATAAATTATAATATGCATATAAAAATACATAATTTATAAGTATATAGGTCAGGCAATTTTCACAATGTCAATACAATCATTAAACTATTACTCAGGTGAAGAAATAGAAGAACACTGACAGTTTCCAGCAACCTTTGTGTTACCATAATATGGCAACCCCCTAGAAGTTACCATATTCTGACTTTTAGCATCATTTGATTAGTTTACATTATTGAAATATATGTCTTTTTTCACCCAATATTGTTTTAATTTATTCATACTGCTCCTGTAAAATAATTAATTAAAAATAATTTTAATATATTTTATTTTTTAGAACAGTTTTGATACACAGCAAAATTGAGAGGTAGGTATGGAGATTTCCCATATATTCTCTACCTCCATGTATACAGCCTCTCTCAGTAGCAATATGCCTCACCAGAGTGGAACAATTGTTATAACTGATGAACCTACAATGACAAATCATAATCACCCAAGTCCATAATACGCATTAGGATTCCCTCTCAGTACAATAAATCCATAGCTTTGGACAAATGTATAATAAGCAATGTATCCATGATTATAGCATCACAAAGAGTAATTTAACTGCCCTAAGAATCCAAAGTGCTGCTCCTACTCATACCTCCTTCTCCCTGGCAGTCATGCCATTTTTTACTGATTTCAGAGATTTGTCTTTCCAGAGTCTCATACAGTAGGAATTGTATACTATGTAGCCTTTTCAGATGGCCTTCATTCACTCAATAATATGCCTTTAAGTTTCTCCATGTGTCTTCATAGCTTAAGCTCATTCTTTTTATCACTAAAATATGCAGGTTTTGTTTGTTGGTTGTTTGTTTTATTTTGTTTTAATGAGCCACAGTTTATTTATCCACTCACCCATTAAAAGAAATATTGTTTGCTTCCAAGTTTGGGCAGTTATAGTAAAACTGATATAGCCCTAACCAGTTTGGCTCAGTGGATACAGTGTCGGCTTGTGGGCTGAAGGATCCCAGGTTCGATTCTGGTCAAGGGCATGTGCCTTGGTTGCGGGCACATCCCCAGTGGGCGGTGTGCAGGAGACAGCTGATCGATGTTTCTCACTGATGTTTTTAACTCTCTATCCCTCTCCCTTCCTCTCTGTAAAATATTAATAAAATGTATTAAAAAAAACAACTGATATAAACATCCATGTGTAGGATCTTATGTGGACCTCAGTTTTCAACTCCTCTGTATAAATTCAAGGGACATGATTGCTGGATTGTATGGTAAGAGTATGTTTAGTTTTGTAAGAAAGCACCAAACTGTCTTAAAAAATGAATGTACCATTTTTCATTCCCAATAGTTATCAATGAGAGCTTCTGTTGCCCTACATCCTTGTCTGCATTTGGTGTTGTCAGTGGTCTGTATTTTGATCATTCCAAAAGTGTGTAGGGGAATATCATGTTGTTTTAACTTTCATTTCCCTGATGACATTTGATGTGAAGCACACTTTCTTAAACATATTTGTCATCTTTATATCATCTTTGGTGAGGTGTCTGTTAAGGTCTTGAACACATTTTTAAAAATTGGGTTGTTTCCTTACTGTTGAATTTTAAGAATTCATTGTATAATTTTGATAATAGTTCTCTATTAGATGTGTACTTTGAAAATATTTTCTTCAGGCCTGTGGTTTATTTTACCATTCTTTTCTTTCATAGAGAAGAAATATTTAATTTTAATGAAGTATAGCTTATCGTTTCATTCTTTAATGGATTGTGCTAGAAAGCCATCACCAAAACCAAAGTCATCTAGATGTTCTTCTAACTCACCTTCTAGAAGTTTTATAGCTTTGTGTTTTACATTTAGGTCTGCAATCCATTGAGTTAATTTTTTATGATATAGGGATATAGGGGCTATGTCTAGATTTTTTTTTTGCATTTGTATGTCCAGTTGTTGTAGCATCATTTGATGAAAAGATTCTCTTTGTTCTATTTAATTGCCTTTGCTCCTTTGTCAAAGTCAGTTGGCTGTAGTTATACAGGTCTTTTCTGGTCTCGCTATCCTGTTGCATTAATCCATTTGTCTCCCTTTTGCCAATGCCAGCATGTATTTGTTACTATTGATTTATAGTAAGTCTTAAAGTTGAGCAATGTAAGTTCTCCATCTCTTTCTTCTTCAAAATTGTGTTGGGTATTCTGGGGTTTGGGACTCTTCATATAAACTGTATCATATTATCAGTATCCATAAAATAATTTTGATTTGTATTGATTGAATCTATAGATCAACTTGGGAAGAACTGACATCTTGAGAGTATTGAGTCTTTTTACCTATGAACATAAAAATATCTTTTCACTTATTTGCTTCTTCTTTTATATCTTTCCTCCAAGTTTACAAGTTTCCTTCACAAATCTTGTACCTAATATTTAGTCTTATACCTAAGTATTTTATTTTTGTGGAAGCTGTTATAATTGGAATTTCAAACTTCACTTTTAATTGCTGATATATAGGAAAGCAATTGATTTATTTTGTATATTAACTTTATATATTACAATATTTATGTAATTAATTATTAGTTCCAAGTGTTTTTTTATAATTCTTTAATATTTTCAACAGTTATATCATCTGTGAATAAAGAGAGTTTTATTTCTTCCTTCTTAGTCATTATATTTTTATCTCCTCCTCTTGTCTTATTGCATTAATGTTCAGTATGATACTGAAAAGGGGTGGTGAGAGGAGACCCCCTTGCTTTGTTCTTGACCTTATGGGGAAAACTAGTTTCTCATAATTAATTATATTAACTTCAGGGTTGTTGTTTTTTTGTTTTGTTTTGTTTTGTTTTTGTATATGTTCTTTATCATGTTGAGTAAATTTTTCTCTAGTCCTGGTTTATTGAAAATTGTCATCATGAATGTGTGTTGGATTTTGTCAAATGCTTTTTCTGCATCTATTGCTATGATCATATGATATTTATTCTTTAATCCATTTCTATGCTGGTTTCAATTAATTGATTTTTGAATGTTGAACCAGCCTTACATTCACGTGATAAATCCCCCTTAGTCATGGTATATAATTCTTTTTATACATTATATTCTGTTGAAAATTTTTGCATCCATATTCATGAAAGATATTGGGCTGTAGCTTTCTTTTCTTGTAATGTTTCTGTCTGGTTTTGGTATTAGGAAGATGATTGTCTTATAAAATGACTTTAAAAGTATGTCCTCTGGTTCTATATTCCAAAATAGGCTATAGATAATTAGTATAAGTTCTTCTTTAAATGTTTAGTAGAATTTATTAGTAAACCTATCTGGGTCTGATGCTTTTTGTTTTCTGGAGGTTATTAATGATTTATTCAATTCCTTTATAGATTTAGGCCTTTTCAGCTTGTTTAACTTTTATAAATTTTGGCTTTGAAAGATTGTGTCTTTCAATAAATTAGTTCATTTCATTTAGTTTATCAACTTTGTGGTCATAGAGTTCATCATAATATTTCTTGATTATCCTTTTAATGTCCATGGGATATATACTGATATTCCCACTTTCATTTCTAATACAGTATTATCATTTGTGTCTTCTCTATTTTTGTCTAGTTAGCCTGACTAGAGGATTATAATGTTTTTTGGTCTTTTCAAAGAACCAGCCTTTGGCTTTATTTATTTTCTCTATTTATGTCTCATTTTCAGTTAATTGATTTCTACTCTATTTTTATTACTTATTTTATTCTATTTACCTGGGATATAATTTGTTCTTCTTCTAGTTTACTAAGGTGGAAGCTTAGATTATTGACTTTAGATTATGACTTATATTCTAGTATATGCATACAATCCTATAAAAATTCCTTTTAAAACTGCTTTCCCTACATTACACAAATTTTGATGTTATATTTGAATTTTTACTTTGTTCAAAATATTTTAAAGTTTCTCTTGAGATTTCTTCTTTGATCCATTTGTTATTTAGAAATAGATTATTTAATCTCTATGTATTTTGTAATTTATCATCTATCTCTCTGTCATTGATTTCTAGTTGAATTTCTTTGTGGTCTGAGAGCAGGCATTATATAATACTAGAGGCCCGATGCACGAAGATTCATGCAAGAATGGGCCTTCCTTCCCCTGGCTGCCATCACCGGAGCAGCTGGGGCTGTGCGGAACACCTGCTTCTGGCCCCGGCCCCGGCCACTCGACACCTGCGAATGCAAATTAACCCACCATCTTTGTTGGGTTAATTTGTATGCTCACTCTTGATTGGCTGGTGAGTGTTGCGAAGGCATGGTCAATTTGCATCTTTCTCCTTTATTAGTGTAGATAATTTCTGTTTTTAAGTTTTGTTATGTTGTGCTTTATAGCACAGAATGTGTTATCTATTTTGGTACATATTCCATGTGAACATGGGAGGAATGTGTATTCTACTGTTGAATAAAGTTGTTTATAGATGTCCCTTACATGTAGTTGATTGATGATGTTTTTGAGTGCAGTTATGTCCTTGCTAAGTTTCTGCTTGCCAGTTTTGTTTATTTATACAGTTGAATTAATATTAACATTTGTTGTTTTTTATTTGTTGCCCTTGTTTTTTGCTTCTATGTTTGTCTTTCACTCTTTTCCTGCCCTTTTGTTGTTTTAATTGAGCATTTTATATGATTTAATTTTTTCTCCTCTCTTAGAATATGGGTTATAAATTATTTTTAGTCCTTCAGTTTGCAATATATATTTACAATTAATCCAAGCCCACATTCATTTTATACTATACCACTCCACAGGTAGTATAACAAATATTTCTAATTAGTCCCTCTTGTTCCATGTATTATTACTGTCATCCATTTTAGTTATATGTAAGTATATATAAGCATATATAATTCTTAAGCATATATAATCAAATATACTGCCGTTTTTAATTTTGAATATGTTGTATTTGTTAAATAAGTTAAGAATAAGAAAAATAAAAGTTTGTATTTCACTTTCACTTATTATTTCTTTGATAATCTTTCTTTCTTTAAGTAGATCTGAATTTCTGGCCTACATCCCTTTCATTTCCTCTAATGAACTTCTTACAAGGCAGGTGTACTGGCAACAAATTCCCTCGATATTATGTGAGAAAAATTAATAAGTCTTAATTTTGTTTTATTTTTTAAAAAATAATGTTGCATAGTACAGAATTTTAGGCTGATGTTTTTTCACCACAATATAAATATGTAATTTCTCTCTTCTTGCTTGTATGGTTTTTTTTTAAAAAAAGTTGAAAGTAATTCTTATCTTACCTTTTCTATATGTAAGATTTCTTTTCTTTGGGATTTTTCAGGATTTTTTCTTTATCTTTTGTACGTATATCTTCAATATATGCCTAGGTGTAATATTTATGGCATCTACTCTACTTTGTGTTTTTTGAGATTTCTAGATCTGTGATTTGATATTTGACAGTAATTTGGAGGAAATTCCAAGTTATTAGTTTTAAAGTATTTTTTTTCCTCTTATTCTTCTCTTTTTGGAATTGTATTACATGTATCATATACCTTTTGTAGTTGTCCCATCATTCTTGGATATACTGGGGCTGGTTTTGTTTGATTTTGTTTATTTTTTTTTCTCTTTGCTGTGTAATTTCTGAGAATTCTATTGGGATATCTTCAAGCTCAGAGATTTCTTTTTTATTCTTTCTCAGAATTTTGATCTGTGTTTATAATTACTATTCTTTTACGCTATGTACTTTATCTGTGAGAGTCTTAAGCATGTTAATCATTTCTATGCAATAAGTATCTGAGTCTGATTCTAATGTTTGCTCTGTCTTTCCAAATTGTGTTTTTTGCCTGTTAGTATGTTTTGCAATTTTTTTCTTGATTGCTGTACATTTCATACTGGGCAAAAGAAACCCCACTACTATAAATTATTATTTGATAATGTGTCAGTAAGGTGTAGGTAGAAAAGAGCTTTTAACAGTCCTATGATTAGGTATCAGTCTTTAGTAAATCTGTGTCTCTTAAATATAAATTTCATATGAATGCTTCTCATTTATCTCCCTCCTACCCCTTAAGTGGGACAGAATGGCTAGTGGTTGCGGGAACTGAGTATTTTCCTTCCTCCAGTTCAGTTAGGCTTTAACAAAATCCCAGAAGGTTTGGCTCTGGTTAAGTAGTTTCTGCCCAGGTTAGAGCTTGTGAAGAACAGAATCTTTTCATGTATTTCAAAATGGTTCCTTTTCTTTTCCCTGCTGAAAGCATCAGAGGATTTTTCTCTAGTATTACCCTCCCAGCTTTTCAGCTTCCCTCTCAGAATATAATATGCAAATATACATAGCTGGTAGTCTTACAAAATAACAGGGAAATCACTGAGATCTTACCTTTGTGTTTTCTTAGTTGTGTGACACTATAAGATAGTTCTCGTAAAATCTGTTATTGTTGCTTCTTGTTTCAAGTAATTATTGGGTCAATATGACTATAGTAACTATTTTCTTTAGTAAAAATGTCATTTTGAGCATTGTTGGTACATTTTTGTTTTCAGCTCACAAAATGCAGTTTTTGAGAAAAATCCAAGAAAATATGGAAGGAGGGAATTAATATGGAATTTATGTCATACTTTTAATGGAGTTTATTCTAAATATCTGTAAGGAATGTGACTCTGGATGAAAATATCAGACTAAAGAATTACAAAGTAAATAATTTTTCTGTTAAATGCTTGGATAAATAATCTTCCTAAAATAGTTATTATTCAGACTGGATTTGGGTTTATTCATGCTGATGTCAGGCATTTAAACTTGGTCTGATTCTCCAGGTTTCTTGCAGAATTACATGGCCTACTCTACTACAGAACAACCCATAAAGAACTATTCATTCATGGGTTTATTCATTCAGTATGATGTATTTAATGCATAATCTATTTTAGGCACTTTGAACAATATGGAGAATAAGGAATTATGTAATGAATGTAGAGCTTGCTCAGAAAGAGTATATAGTTGAACACAGTAGACATTATGAGTTTAATAAAGAAGCTATTAAGTGATACATTATCTTGCAAGAGTGTGTGAACCATCAAATAAATATCAGTGAAAATCAAAGCAGGTTCTAGTTTAACTTGGGTTTTAAAAGGTCATTGAATTTATTTACTTATTGTGCATAGTAGACACAATGCACGTTTTAATGACTCACTATAATTTTCTAAATATTACTATGATACACAGCCATGTCTAAATCTTCAGTTTACACAAAATTGAAGTGGACTGTAAGTAATATACAAAGCCTAATTTAAATCATTGATTTCTTTCTTTTCAACACTTACATCATATATTGGCATGACTGTGGATTCTCCCCCAAAATGATAAAGCAACAGCTTTACTGCAATATTAGATCATAAGCTTCATCATGAAGCATTTGAGTAGGTTGTAATTACATAACAGTTCGATGTAGCTTGTAGTATTGCATTATTTCCCTTGATCTGCAATGTTTAAAAATAGATGTGAGGTGAAATTCTGAGCAAAACATAGTCTTTAACTTCTAAATCCTTTAGGTACGCTTACAGCAGCTTTTCACTCCAGGGAATCTCCTGAAAGATTGCCTGGATTTTGGAATGGTCGGGAATGTCACTCTCTCTTTTAAGCAATAGTTTAGATTCTGTTCACTTGACACATACACTACTCCAAGTAGGTACAGATCAATCCAGTTACATCTGAGCCACGGGCAGTCTAATTAAATGATAACACTTCCTAAACCTCTCCTATCCCATGTTGTACTAAACCAGGGGACATTTTCAGAAACATTTCCAAGATCTCTCCTGTCTGAAGAATGGGTATATAGGACAGCAGCATGGGCAGCTGTTCTTTTTTTAAAAATAAATATATTTTATTGATTTTTTACAGAGAGGAAGGGAGAGGGATAGAGAATTAGAAACATCGATGAGAGAGAAACATCGATCAGCTGCCTCCTGACACGCCCCACTGGGGATGTGCCCGCAACCAAAGTACATGCCCTTGACTGGAATCGAACCTGGGACCCTTGAGTCCTCAGGCTGACACTCTAGCCACTGAGCCAAACCGGTCAGGGCTGGCAGCTGTTCTTTTATGATTTATAATATATAAAGCAAGGCAGATACATTGTGTTCTCTACTTTGTAACTCAATAACAAAAAAAAAGTTATCCAGAATTATGATGTCCTTCTCCATCCTATGCCCTGTAATCCCCAGAGGCCTGTTGTTTTATCGAAGGAAGGGAAAGAAGAGAAGCAACAGCCTCCAGGTGTTGTCCTTAAGATGATAAGAGGTGAATTTATCACTAGGTGCTTTTAGACTCCAGCACCTATCATCAGTAGGTCCGGCACTTAGGCTGGGCCCAGGGACCCCAACGCTGAAAAGGTTATAGTTCTGCTTTGAGGTGAGACTTACCTACTGATGATTTTCTTCAAGATAGTTGCCTCTGTTTCTGGTACATTTTTTCCTTAGAAATGTAGAGTACTTCAAATCTTCAGAATTATGTTTACATCTTTGAGACTAGTTTTTGTTGTTTTTTATAGAAGGTCATATATTCTTACAAATTTTGATATCAAATAGTTTGAAGTCTCAGCACCTGAAAATTTGTTTGGATTTTTTAAAAAATCAGAAGAGTTAATTTCATAATAGTCTACAAAACATATTTTAGAAAGTGATGGCCTGTCTTTCTGAATCTCTCATATATAGCAAAATTTATTCCTATCCATTAGAAAGATGCCAAATCTATCTGCACTTCATCTTAAGTGCCCATTAAGTCAGATCAGATGGGAAGAGAATTTCCAGCCAGGAATTTCTTCATCTTTTATGAGGAAGAAGCACAGTGTTCTGGTTTTATGTGTGTGTTTTTTTTATTGCTGTTGTTGTTGTCACACAAGAAATGTATGTTCATTGCAAAATTCAAAAATTCAACTACATAAAATAAAAGTGGAAAAACCTCTATTTTTCCTCAATTAAAAGTTTAATGTAGTAAAAGCTATCTCATTAAGAAGGAGTGATCAGATTATAAGGCAGCCAGCACTAAAATGAGAGTTCTGAACTCATTTATATTTTTAAATATAATGGAACTGAGGACATCCAGAGAAGATTAACTAGGAGGCTGGGGAGTCAGAAAAGCATAGAGGCCACTAAAGGAACTACATGTTTACTCTAAGGAAAGGAGACTGATAGGGAGGATGGTTTCTTGTCCTCAAGTGTTGACTAGTCAGGGAACATAAAATAAAATAGACTTGTACCAGGTAGTAAAGGACTAACATAATGAGAAAATAACCCTTCAGTCCTGTGTGAAAGTGAGTTTCCTTACTTGGTACTGCCCAGTGATGAGATGGGCTTCCCTCTGAAAAATAGAACTCTCCACACAGGGTGTACACTTAAGAAAGGACTAGCTTACTTAATGTCAGCCAAAGGCATTGCAATCGGGTTTGCAGTATTACATGTGAGGTGGGTATAGAAGCCTTTCATTTTGGGGTATATTTCTGCTTCCTCTCCTTGGTGTATGCGCTCTCTCTGCTCTTTCTCTCTCTTCTCTCTCTTCTCTCTTCTCTCTTCTCTCTCTCTTCTCTCTTCTCTCTTCTCTCTTCTCTCTTCTCTCTTCTCTCTTCTCTCTTCTCTCTTCTCTCTCTCTGTATCTAAATCCAGCCAGGTAAACTGCCAATACAGACATCAGAGGTAAGTAGCTAGCGTACAATGATGGCAGTAGGATGGTAAGAAGTATTTGCAGTGCGTTATCAAGGGAACCACAGCACCTGGAGATGAGAGCCCTAGGCATGCTCTTCTCAGGCATTGAGCACAAGAGGCACAGAAGTGGGACTTCCTTTTGCGTTCGTTAAGAGCATTCATATCTCTTTTGTATCCAGGGCCCAGCACCATTATGCTCAGTATAAAGCCAACAAATTTATTGCATCTGTACAATATGAGAATGCCTAATCTTCCCAGAAAAATACAGAAGACACTCTTTAATGAATACAAACATTTCTGAAATGGTATTTATACCTCATATTTCTTGGGTATTAAAAATAATCAGAGCATATGAAATTCTGTTATTCTTGTATTCACTGGTTACCTTCTCCTCTTCCATTTCTAATTTCAGTCGAAGGGTTTCAAAAATAAAAAGAAAAATAGCAGAACAGTGTGAGGAGACAGATGGCTCATCTGATGACAAAATCCATTTGACTTTTACCACACGTGGAGATGGAGAGCTTGATTAATAGTTGATCAGCAGTGAGACAATATGAAAAGAAAAGCCACTTGGCAAAATGTTTTTAAATGAATATAAATATCTTATACTTGCTTGCTTTAAATGTTCCTTTAAATTACCATTTTCCATCAGTACTCTTAAAAATGCCTGCTTGAACCAGCTTAAACCAACATGAAAATGTTTCTAACATTAAATCTAGAACATGAGCCAATATAAACCCATTTTAACTGCATCTACTGATTGGTAAAAATGAAAATGCAATTAAAAACTTAGTATCTTTCCCTGGATGACATTATTCTCTCTTACAATTACCAAAGAGAAAAAGGATCAAGGAAGTCTGCCTACAGAGATTATTCTTAGAATAATAGTACCTCTGAGTTAGAAACAGCCTGAACTGTCTTCTAGCCAATTACCATTTTTTACAAGTGAAATAAATGAGGCTCCAAGGAATGAAGTGATTTTGCTGAGACCACACAGTTTTCCAGTAAAACTTATGCTAGAATTTAGGATTATGGTCTCTAACTCAATATGCTCTATGCTTTTTGCTGTCCTTTACTGTATGTCTAGTGTCTAGTCAATATCTCATAGATGTTAGGATTATTATTTTATTTTTAATTTTTTATTGAATTTAGTGGGGTGACATTGGTTAATGAAATTATATAGGTTTTAGGTGTATAAGTCTATAATACATCATATGTATATTGTATTGTGTGTTGACCAGCCAAAATCAAGTCTCCTTCCAAAATAATGTGTCCCTCCTCCCATCCTCTTTCTCTCTGGCAATCACCATACTGCTGTCTGTGTGGATGAGTTTTTTATTTTTGCTTAATCCTTTACCTCTTTCACCCAGACCCCTCCAGACCTGTCCCTTTAACAGCTGTCAGTCTGTTTTATGTATCTATGAGTCTGAAAAGATAGATAATAAACCCTCAGACATTTCTCACAGCAATATTTTTTTCTGATATGTCTCCATGGTCAAGGGAGACAAAATAAAAAATAAACAAATGCAGCTACATCAAACTAAAAAGTTCCTAAATGCACCACAACAATCAGAAATGTCACTGAGTGAAGCTAAACACTGAGTTCCAGTCATATCTACCAATTAGGAGGGAATTAGGTAGATAGTAGGCACAAAGGCAGCCCTGTGAAATCCACTTCCCATGGCAGGATTTCAGAAAAAGGCCATGAGAAGCTAACTAAGTTTGCAAGGCCTAGAATTACATTGGATGATGAGCTGAAGGTTAGAGAAAGGAGTTGGAAACAGCCCTGGCTGTGTGGAGCTGTCCCAGTAATAGAGGCTAAGATTAGAAACCATGGTGCAGGGCTCCAGGAAGGGCTGCCCACAGCACCAAGCAGCCTCTGCTCCTCTGCATCCCTTTCTTGTCTTCAGACTACGGAAAACTTGATAGACTTTAAATCAAGGCTTGTGGTAGAAGCGACATAAGTTTTAAAAAGCAGGAAAGGGGTGAGTGGCTGTTCAATTCTCTTATTTTAGATAAGAAAAAGGTCTGAACATTTCTGTCCATATGATCAAAAACAGAGGAAAGTCAGAGTGTGGCAGCTGTGCCAAACAAACAAACAATAAGAAAATAGGAAAAAAATGCAATGCCAGTGGGGAAAAAGGACAAATGAGGCTGGAAGAAAATTTATCTCTATAGTATTCCTGTGCAATTTTCCTTGTAGTATATTGTTGGAAGAAATGAATTAAATAAGCCAATGAGAGGATAAAACAACAGACTAATAAATAAACTGAAACCCAAATTGGTTTCATTGTAGGGCTATTGGAAAAATAGGAAATCAAGTAGGATAAGAGTCAATACTATTGAAAATCAAATTACTAACACAGTGATAGGCTTCAATTAATCACATTATAAGCAGAGGAAACACTTTTTAGAGATTTTTAGTAATGATGATAGATATGGAAACAGTCAAAGATGACCCTCATAAGGATAATTATGATCCTTTGAGGGGGAAAAAAATCATTGTCATGAAGTAGCAATTTTCCTAAAATAAAGAAAGGACTTAATATGCATTTCAAAGGAGTGCCCTTAATTACAGGAAGAAGGGTACCACAGTGGATTCTGAGACATGGCCTGGTGAAGTTGCTGAACTGCAAAGACGTAAAAAGTGAACTTTTTGACATGTGAACAGACAAAAGCAAGTTAGACTGGCATCCACAACAATATTCATTTTCACAAAACAATAAAGCAACAAGTATAAAGTGCTGAGGGAAAGGTAAGTCTAGACTATCATGCTTGGCCAAGTTGTCACTCAACTACATAAGAACAATAAACGTTCTCAGATATAAACATTTTCACATATAAAAGCTCAGCAGATGGCTGTCTTTGTTGCTTTGCTATTGGGTGCCCATCAGACCAACACGACATACGGTGGGAAGAAGCTGTTGTCATTCTCATCTTCATGGGAGCAGGATTAGACTCCAGGAATGTTCAGCAAAGTTTAGCACAATAGTTTTTAGAGTGTGTTTCTTGACCAGCAGAATCAGAATCATCTAGAACCCTGTTAAGTAAGCAAAACCTTGGACACCACCTCAGATGTGCTGAATCAGAAACTCAGGGGTGAGGCACACACATCTCTGTTTTAGTACATCTTCCAGGAAATTCCAATTTTCACTAAGTTTGGGAACACAGTGAGAATGAATTCCTTGTACGGGCAGGTGCTAATCCTCATGGATCAAAGGCAAGGGACAGTCTGGACTGTCCAGGATTAGGAGTTCAGCAGGCTGGAGGGCCAAATATCACACACGTGGACTCTGGGGCCAAGGGTTCGTGCTTAGTTTCCCATTTATTCCTTCACGTGTTGATGGAGTTGCTACTCCTGCCTCTGAAGATTAAATGGATTGAATGAAATTGGCCATCTTAAAAACAGTTTGCCAGGGCCAGTTAAGTCTGATGGCTTCACGAAAAGCAACTGAGAAAACAAATGACATATGCATTTTGAAACCAGGTAACATGAGGGTATAGAAGAATGACAGAAAATGGCAGACGGCACATAATTACATTGGGATTTCTATGTGCACAGTGATTGCTGACTTGAATGGAGCAAATTTTCTCAAAGATGCCCTTGTATTCAAGAGTTTGTCATGTAGGCTGCTGGTCTCCAAAGTCAGGCGTGCTTTCCTAGGAGACATACAGGACAGATACTGCATGTGTGCAAAGAAACTATGACAGCTTTTGTTTCTGTTTTATTTTATCCTTCCAAAATGTATTATTTGGGTGTATGAGCTATAGACTAAATCAGTAAATTATATAATAGATAAATAAATGTGCATTAGAAAAAAACCTACAAGGTATACATGTAAGTAGGCCTCTTGAAGACATTTCTTTTCTTTTTTTTTAATATATATATTTTATAGATTTTTTACAGGGAGGAAGGGAGAGAGATAGAGAGTTAGAAACATCGATGAGAGAGAAACATCGATCAGCTGCCTCCTGCACACCTCCTACTGGGGATGTGCCCGCAAACAAGGTACATACCCTTGACCAGAATCGAACCTGGGACCCTGGAGTCCACAGGCTGATGCTCTACCCACCGAGCCAAACCGGCTAGGGCTTGAAGACATTTCTTGATAATGAGATCTATCAAACAATGAAATGAATAAAAACATAGGATTATTGAAATTATTTAAATTCAATTAACTGGGAGAATTATCGTTATTTACCATACAACCAAAACCAGAATTGACAGATGCACAACTCTAAGGAGCATCATTCCTAAAAAAAAAAAAAAAATGGGAATGTGTTCCCTATAGTGAGACAAGGGGGGAACTTGAGGAGGAAGGACTGTGGGAAGAAGTATGGGAGAATATAGTCCCATATAAGGTTTCATGTCAGGCAGTTAATCAACACTGATTAAAATTGAAACATAAAGTGCATAATGACTAACTACACTCAAAAATTTTTGTATATTTCTTTTTAAAAACTTAATTTCTGTAAACTTCTCTTTGGTAGAACAAAATTGAAAATTATTTAAGTTTCTGTAGTTTTCATTTCATTTCCATTCTATTGAATTCAAGTAAAAAGAAATTAATATTTTACTTGATAGTAGCATGCCTTGTAAATCCCACTTTTAGATACTTATCTATTGGTGATTACTTTCTTGTGTTCTTATTTTACTGGAGATTTTAATAATAAGCAGTTGCCAGAAAAGTAATTATTTTTAAAAAGCAAAGAATATCTTCTTTAGTATTGTGAACTGTCATTCTCACGGCCCCATGTTCTCACTTTCACAGTGAGAATAATTTAGTCTTATTTTGCTAGTCAATGAACACTTTGTTTTAAAGCCATGAAGTTAATCTTGTGCTCTGTTATAAATACGGTGTCTGGTTTTTAACACTTTCACTCCATTTTAAGTTTACAGAGCTTCATATAACAAAACCAAAATGAGCAGTTAAAACAATCTTTGTAGTCCTCTTGCTAATGGGCCTTATTGAAGAAATAGGCTTTATGTTTTGCTCTCACATTAAAACTTCTCTGTCATTCAGGCCAACAAAGAAGTTACACACAAATACACACACACACAGATTTCGACTCTGCTAATATTTGTGGAAAACATTTTATAATAGAAATATCTGAATAAAAGCAGTTTGAATAGTTATGAGGGAAAAGTGAAATCGTGATACACTGGGTTTTAATTCTCAGTTCTTAGTAAATGCCTTTCCTTGAGGAAAAAGACCCGATCTGTCTCAATGTATACATAATATATAAACAAGCCTGATTAAAGGTATGTGTACCGATGTGGTGACAGAAGTGCCACTTGGAATGGTTTTCTAGAAAAAGAAAAGGGTGACCTCAGAGCCTCAGAGAATATGGGGTCTTTAACTGTGTGGTCTTTAACTGTGTAGCCTGGTGTGCCAAGCCATCTCTTTTATTAGAATTTTGTAATTTAGACTATTTTAAAAATTAAATCAGAAAGTAATAAATAATCATTATAGAAATTTTTTTTGAGGAGAGAATGCCCACTAAAAAAGAAAAAGTCAATCAATATGATTACTTTATCTTTTGGGTTATGGAAATTAAATATTAACTATGTATAAATGTGATTCAAGCAGTTGAAAGTTGAGGGACTTTAAATGTACTAAACACTCAATATGTGACATAACCTTTACTGATTTGGTCTGCTTTAATCTTTAAATAGCTGTATATATCTTATCTCCTTTTTCAATATAAGTAAACTGAGGCTCAGAGAGATGACCTGACTTGTCTAGGATCTCACGACCAGTTAGTAGTAAAGTTGGGAGTCAAATTCTGACTTGGCATTTTCTAAAGCCCACCTTGAAATCTCCACACTGGTGGTCCTCAACCCTAGCTGCACATGACAATCTCATGGGACACTTTTTAAAAGTCTCAGTGCTCAAAGCATGCACACAGCGATTATGATGTGATTGTTCTAGAGTGTGGCTTAGGTGTTGGTCATTTAATTAAAATCTTCAAGGATATCTAATATGTAGCCAGGTAAGAAGCAGCTCTTCTGCCAGCTTCCTCCCTCTTCAATGAAAAGTCCAGTAGCACCAGAGTCCAGCTCTTTGCCTGGAATCAAAACTATAAGTAGTTTGCCCTTGGTTAGTATTTTCAGTTACAAATTGATGCTGGATATTTTAATCTCACATGTCAAACATATTAATTGCCCTCACAAATTTTAGTACAGATAAAAAGAAAACCTATTAAATATATGGGATGTCCTGACAGACATACTCTAACGCTGACCAAGCATCAGAACACACCGTTGACCTCTGCACTTCTGGATGTACATTGAGGGTAGAGAGAGGTTGCTGGCTGAAACAACAGTTGTCAGCTTTGCATTTCACTGAGATTTTTATGAAGTTCCAGGTTTAAGCACTGTATTCATATCAACAAAGACTACTACATCAGCTGGAAGGGTTTGCACTCAAACAAGAATCCGAGGGAATAAAATAAAGGGAAACATCTGCCGGAGAATGGAACAGCTTGTCGTTGACTTTTGCCAAAACAGTAGAACTTGCGGTTAATAAGCTCTGCCCTCACCAACAGATGTCACTGCAGTCAGGAATGAACTGATGAGGTTCTCATTCTATGGGCAATGGCAAGAGATCAAGGAGCTCAAATTTAGTAATTAAAAAAGAATACATTTTAATGTTTTTCTTCTTCCGCATACACATATACATGCTCACATATATGTGTACACATACATATGTATATATATATAAACACATATACTATATAATTTTTACAGATCATCTTATATTTGCCACTTCCCCACATTCCATTCTTTCTCCTTGAACTATTGCTGAAGAGCCTAGCCTTGCTGTTAAATGATACTAGCAGGAAAGGATGTTGGGGCTCTAGCTAACTTGGACATACTTACTATTGGATCCAAATTTTTGGTTTTTATCTTCTACTAGAGGCCCAGCACACGCAATTTGTGCATGGGTAGGGTCCCTAGGCCTGGCCTGTGATCAGGGCCGATCTTCCCCAGCAGCCGGCCTGGCCCCCTGCCGATGCTGGTCACCCTCTCTGTGTGGGAAACTGTCAGGGCAATTGAGGCCCTGCTCTCTCGCACCTGCCTTGGCCTGACGCCACCTGAGTCTGCTGCCAACCACCCCCAGTTCCCTGTTCCCCATTGGGCAATCGGGGTCTGCGAGCTGGGGTCAGCTCCTGCGTTGAGCGCCTGCCCCTGGTGGTCAGTGTGTGTCATAGCAACCGGTTGTTCTGCTGTCTGATCAATATGCATATTACACTTGTATATATATACACTAGAGGCCCAGTGCATGAAATTCGTGCATGGCAGGTGGTGTCCCTCAGCTCTACCTGCACCCTCTCCAATCTGGGACACTGGCAGGATTGGGCCTAAACCGGCAGTCGGACATCCCTCTCACGATCCGGGACCGCTGGCTCCTAACTGCTTGCCTATCTGCCTGCCTGATCACCCCTAACCCCTCTGCCTGCCTGCCTGCCTGATTGCTGTTAACTGCTCCCCTGCCATTCTTATCGCCCCCTGACTGTCCCCTGCCAGCCTGACTGCCCCCTAACTGCTCCCCTGCTGGCCTGATTGCCCCTAACTGCTCTCCTGCCTGTCTGATCATCCCTAACCGCCTCTGCCTCGCCCTCTGTCACCATGGCTTTGTCCAGAATGAAGTCCAGAAGGTTGTTTGGCTGTCTGGCCTAATTAGCATATTATGCTTTTATTAGTATAGATTACTGACTATATTCCCTATGCCAGGGGTGGGCAAACTTTTTGACTTGAGGGCCACAATGGGTTCTTAAACTGGACCGGAGGGCCGGAACAAAAGCATGGATGGAGTGTTTGTGTGAACTAATATAAATTCAAAGTAAACATCATTACATAAAAGGGTATGGTCTTTTTTTTTTTTTTTTTTTTTAGTTTTATTCATTTCAAACGGACCAGATCCAGCCCGCGGGCCGTAGTTTGCCCACGGCTGCCCTATGCTGTACTTTACTTCCCCATGACTGTTTTGTAACTAACAATCTCTACCTCTAGATCCCTTCACCTTTTTTTTAAATCCTCACCCAAGGATATGTTTTTATTGATGAGAGAGAGAGAGAGAGAGAGAGAGAGAGAGAGAGAGAGAGAGAGAGAGATTCATTGATGTGATAGAGAAACATATTGCTTCCTGTACATGCTCCAACTGGGCATCAAACCCACAGCCTATGTATGTGCCCTAACAGGGATCAAATCCACAACTTTTCTGGTGTACAGGAGAATGCTCTAACCCAGTGGTCACCAACTTTTCGGACTTCACGGACCACCAGTTGGTAACTGCTACTCTAACCAACTGAGCCACCCAGCCAGGGCTCAGTGGTTCAGCCGGGCTTGCTACTTCTTAGCGCTGGCCCGCCCCCCGCACACTGGTGGGTGGGGGGCAATCTGGGGCCAGGCCAGCTGGGGAGAGGCTGTGGGAAGTTGAGGCACCACAGGTTGCACCCTGTCCAGCCTCTGCATAGGCTCCAGGACCACACCACCCCCGGTCCCCCCACCTCTGCAGATGTGTGGAGCTGGGACCGGGCCTGTGCTGCTGCCTCTGTGGCTGCCTCTGCAGAAGGGGCAGCCCTGGGACCGAGATCGTGCAGTCCCCTCTCCCACCACCCCTGCGGAAGGGGCCGCAGCGCTGGACCAGCCCGTGCCACGGCCTCTCCCACACCACTGCCTCTCCGCCTCTCTTGTGCTGCCTCTGCGAAAGGGGCCCTGGTGCTGAACTGGCCCACTCCGCCGCCTCTCCCATGCTGCCGCCGCTTCTGTGGAAGGGGGGTCGCCAGGACCACCATGGCTGCCCTGGCAGCGCAGGCTCGCTGGCCCCGTCCTCCACCCACTGGTCATTCCAGAAGGTCGTCCAGAAGACATCTGGTCTTTCCGGTCTAATTAGCATATTACCCTTTTATTAGTATAGATAGATATTAATGACTATCAGTGATATGAATTTTTCTACGTGAACAAATTATACTATCTCAAAAATATTAACATTGTAACATATGCTTCATGACTGACATTGTAATTTCATGACTTTTGACCTTTCTGTTACATACTTAGCAATACAACATTGTGCAGTTCTACACTGAGGATTTGGCATGTGAGGAATGCATGAATGTTTGTCATGACATTCATATAACAACATCCCCTATGGGCTGCTTATTGTATACATTCATGTACCTGTTATCAAATAAGAGCTATTTGAGGAAAGAAGCTGGGCCTTATCCATCTTTCAGTCTACCCCAGAGCCTATTAGAGTGTTTCAAATTTGACATTGGAGTTTTTTTCACTATATTTAGCATATAAGTCTGGAGACAACCAAAGTTAATTGACTTCAAAGCAAAAAAATAAACATGGGAGATACAACAGGGCAGATAAGTGTTTTTGTTGTTGTTGTTTTGTTGTTGTTGTTGTTGTTGTTGTTGTTTTTTTACTCTTTGCATTTTTTTTAAAAAGATTACATTTTATTGTTGTGTAGGGATCATTCCAGGCACTTATGAATTGAGTTCCTTCTGGGAACAATCAGCAATATATCCAACCAGTTCACTCTTTGAAAATGGAAGCACATGCCAAGTGAGGATGAAATAAATTGTTTCAGGAAATTTAAACAACATATTTACATTGTATGTGAAATTTCCCATAGAAAGTTGACTCATAAAGCTAAAAGCCTACTTTTAACACTTTCAGAAAGTGAAATTCTTGAATGCTTGATTTGGACAAAGAAAAGCTGAAAAAACAAGAAAGGGAAGAAGAAAAAGTTCCATCTTGACCTGATTCACCCCTTCATGGGGAGCGGTCTGTATTGAGACTTGCTAAGCAGTTAGGCATCTTGTGCTACTTCAGGGAATCTTGTGTGGGAAAGGTTTGAAACAGAAAAAAAGAGAGAGCAAAGAATGAGATTTAAAGAAAATGAAAGAAAGAAAAGGAAATGAACATGGGATTGGTCGGACAGCACAAAGTCAAACCCCGTTGCCTACTATTCGAATTAGTTGGCGCCTGGCAACTGTGAGAGAACAGGAAGTATCCCAGGGACTGAGAGTGGGAGGGTCTGCTACAGGAAGAGGCACACATGGTCCATGAAATGTCAGCCCAGAAGGAGAGGCAAAGTCTGCTTCCTGCCAGCCCCGGGCTTATTCCAGGAGGATTTATGTCTGGTAAAACCACAAAGGTCTGTGGATATGAATCATATCTGGAAAATTGTATTTCTTCATCTTTCAAGATGTGAACTAATTATTTATGAAAGAATGATTTTCTTGGAATTCAAACTCTTTGGTTTTACAACTGCAATGAAATGTTTAGAAGTACTTCTCAAAGCTTCCAGATCTTATTGGAAAACCAGTTACGAGCAAACAGACAAACAAATCTTTGGTCTGTCTCCTCATCTATGATTTTTCAGCAAAATCAACAATATACAGTTCTTGTTGCAACTTCTGAAGTACCTGTAGGAACCAATCATGCATTAGAACTATCAAACACTTTAAACATCTACTAAAAGTAGCAGAATGACATTTAAAAACATTTGTTCCTTTTGGTCAGCAGAAGAGAAATGGTCTGTTATCAAAATATTTGTTTATGAGCTGAATGGTACAAATCAGAGTGCCCATGCCACCCAGGAGATTTTTTTCCATCTCCACAAGGATATTCAACTTTATTTCCACAAATTTCCTAAGAAAAAGAAACATCAAATAATGTTCATTTGCCTCTGAATGCCTGCTTTAACAGAAAACATCATGATGATTCTGAAATAAATGCTACTCTGACAATTATTGGGAGTCAGTACCATTAAAGGAGCATTACTAGGCTAATTCAATCTCCACTTGTATCTTACATTTAATGAAGATAACTCATCATTGTGTTATAAAATCAGGCATTTTAACTTACCCACAGGGCATTAGGGCATAGTGGTATTTTCTTTACAAATACAACACATATTTGAAACTTCAGAGATATACTGAACAATATTTCCAGGCCTTAGAAACATACAGACAGTTGATTAGAGGAATGGTAACCCAAAAGTCACAGCACAAATTCATTATCAATTACTGCTATTTAGCGTGGTCAAATGATTTCAACCTGTCACACAATTTTTGAGGAAGAACATCAGAGAATTTGTACAAAGATGAGGTATGATGGTGAAGGTCAAAATACTGGAGACAGGAAGTGAATAAACTATAAAGGAGTTATTGATTTACAATACATTTGTGTAACACTGGGAGGAATAATGTCATATTTCAATGTGTGAGCTAAGAGATTACTGAACTGTACAAATCTCAATATATTTGGATCCTAGGAAGTTCATTATATGCAAGATTCAGCAATCCCTCTGAGTTTGGATTGTCAAAAGCCATAAACAAATGAACTTATGAATGAAATGTCATAACATCATGTAATAAAACAATGACTATCAGTCATGCAATAAACAGATATATCCTGAGACAAGTAATACAGTTGTATCCTCTCCTTTTCTTTAATTCCTTCTGACCATAGATCTAGTAGTACTGATGTACATAAGAGACCACTATTAAATTGTCAGTTTTAGAAAGAGAACCATAGATGACATAAATATTAAACTCGGGGGAGAAAACAAACAAAGTAAACAAAAACAATAAACTTTGGAGTTTCTAGACCAGGGTATGAGTCCCTGCTTTATTCTTTCCTAACTGTGTAAATCTGACTAAGTCCTTTGCATTCTCTCTAAGACCAAGATGAGAATATTTAACTCTGAATAGTTATAAGAAATGAGTAAAACTATATATATATATATATATATATATATATATATATATATATATATATGTGTGTGTGTGTGTGTGTGTGTGTGTGTGTGTGTGTGTGTGTGTGTGTTTGCTCTGTAAGATGCTTATAAATGTTGCATAATATTAACTACAGGAAGCTATACCTTATTTTTTAAATGAGTTATTAATTGACAAATTTAAACTGTCTAACATGGATTATTGATATATGTTTTGTTCTGATTTTGTAAATCTTATAAGAATTCAGTTCTTCTCTTGGCCCCATTGTATTAAATTAATTCAGTAGCTGATTTTTTTAAATTGAATTTATTGGGGTGATGTTGGTTAATAAAAGTATAAGGTTTCAGGTATATGATTCTACAGTACATCATCTGTATATTGTATTGTGTGTTTACCACACCAAGTCAAGTCTCCTTCTATTGCCCCCCTTTTTATTCTTCTACCTTCCCCATCCCCCTTCCCTCTGGCAATCCCACTGTTGTCTGTGCCATGAGTCTTTCTTTCTATTTTTTAAATCTTAATCCCTTCAACCTTTTCACCCAGCCCCTAACACCCTCCCCTCTGACAGCTGTCACTCTGTTCCCTATATCCACAAGTCTGTCTCCACTTTGTTTGTTAGATCATTTTTTTTTCATAAAAATGCATATATTCTTTCAAAGTAGTGTTTGGATTTCTTTGCAAGTGGAATTGTTGGTTCCTAAGGAAGTTCCATTTTTTTTGTTTTTTTGAGGGACCTCCATAATGTTTTCCATAGTGTCTGCATCAATCTGCATTCTCACCAACAGTGGACAAGGGTTACCTTTTCTTTACATCCTCCCAAACACTTGTTGTTTTTTGATTTATTGATGATAGCCATTCTGATAACTATTAGGTGATATCTCATTGTTTTAATTTGCATTTTTCTGATGTTTAGTGATATTGAGCATCTTTTCATATCTATTGGCCATCTGTATGTCCTCTTTGGAGAAATGTCAATTCAGTTCCTCTTCCTATTTTCTATTGGATTGTTTTTTCATTTGTATGTTTGTTTGTTTTGGTGTTGAGTTGTATGTTTCAATGAGGTTGAATTTTTAGATTCCATGTATAAGTGATACAATACAGTATTTGTCTCTGTTTCTTTTACTTAGCATAATACCCTTAAGTTCATTCATGTTGTTATAAATTACAAAATTTCCTTCTCATAGCTAAGTAATATTCCATTATACATATAGTAGAGGCCTGGTGCATGGATTTGTGCATGGGTGGTGTCCAGTTGGCCTGCCCTAAAGGGGGCCCATCGGGCTGGGCTGGCAGGGGGAGGTGCGGTGGGAGGTTGGCTGGTTGGTGCCACCCCCGATTGGGGTGAGGAGGCCTATTGGGGGCTGGGCTGGACGGGGCGGGGGGGGTGGGGGGGAGGGCCATCGGGACCTGGATCAGGCAGGTTGGCTGCCGCAGTTCACATCATAGCCACTGGTCGTACGAGTCATTCTGGTCATTCCGCAGTTCCGGTCACTGGGCTTTTATATATATAGACTAGGGGCCCGGTGCATGAAATTTGTGCACTGGGTGTGTGTGTCGGGGGGGAGTGTCCCTCAGCCCAGCCTGCCCCCTCTCACATACTGGGAGCCCCCAGGCGTTGACCCCCATCACCCTCCAATTGCAGGATCGGCCCCTTGCCCAGGCCTGACGCCTCTGACAGAGGTGTCAGGCCTGGGCAAGGGGACCATCATATCCCCCCAATCCCCGGCTCAGCCCCCCGCCCAGGCCTGGTGCCTCGGCCAGAGGAGTTGACCCTCATCACCCTCCGATCACCAATCACCAGATCGGCCCCTTGACCAGGCCTGAGGCCTCTGGCAGAGGTGTCAGGCCTGGGCAGGGGACCCGCAGCTCCCAGCGGTTGCAGGCTCCGCCCCTGCCCAGGCCTAATGCCTCTGGCTGAGGCGTCCGGCTCGGGCAGCGGGGACCCGCAGCTGCAGCGGCCCCGCGATCGTGGGCTCCGCTTTAGGCCCAGGCAAGGGACCCCTAGCTCCCGGGACTGCCAGCTTCGACCGTGTCCAGCTCCCATCGCTGGCTCCACCCCTACTTCCTGCTATCACTGGCCAGGGCGGCAAAGGCGCCTGATTCTCCAATCATGGCTGGGGGGCAGGGCAAAGGCGGCCCCAGGGCCGCCTTTGCCTGCCCCCCAGCTCTTAGCTCCCCCCTGGGTTTCTGATCACTGTCAGTGGCAGGGGGCTTCTTCCCGCTTTCCCTTTCACCTCCCTGCATTGTGCCTACATATGCAAATTAACCGCCATCTTGATGGCAGTTAACTGCCAATCATAGTTGGCAGTTAATTTGCATATAGCCCTGATTAGCCAATGAAAAGGGTATTGTCGTATGCCAATTACCATTTTTCTCTTTTATTTGTGTAGATATCACTTCTCTATCCATTCATTTGTAGAGGGATGCTGAAGTAGTTTATATATCTTGGCTATTGTGAATAAAGCTGCAATGAATGTGGGAGTACAGATATATCTTAGAGATCTTGATTTCATTTCCTTTGGATATATGTCCAGAAATGGGATTGCTGAGTCATATGATCATTCTATTTTTAATAGTTCTTAAATTTTTTCACTACAGAAAATAGTAATTATATGAGGTGATGAAGGTGTTAACTCATCCTATTGTGGAAATCATTTTGCAATATATATGTATATCAAATCATCACATTGTAAGTTTATTTTTAAACTTACTCACTGGTAAGTTATAATTTGTCCATGGCAATTAAATGCCAATAAAGCTGGGATGTGGGGAACATATGGTATAAATGGAAAAGTGTAGTAATTACACAATAACATCCAAATTATTTACTAAAGAGAAGAAATTTTGAATGGAGACACCTTGACTCTACTTTTTCTCCTTCCTTGTCAGAAAAGCTTCTTTTTGCTGCTTTTCAATAATATGCAATAAACTGGCATATAATGGGCTTCACAGATTTTTTAATTTTAACTTGCAATCAACATATTTTTCTTTTTTTTTTCCCAATCAAACCCTCCCTGGCCACTTCCACACCCCAGGAAAAGCCCCCACCACCCCAATGTCCGTGTCTATTGGTTATACTAATATGCATGCATACAAGTCCTTTGGTTGATCTCTTACTCCCCCCACCCCTCCCCATCATGCCCTGCCTTCCCTCTGAGTTTGGATTGTCTGTTAGGTATTTCTTTGTCTCTGGATCTATTTTTGTTCATCAGTTTATGTTATTCATTATATTCCACAAATGAGTAAGAACATGTGATATTTATCTTTCTCTGACTGACTTATTTCACTTAGTGTAATGCTCTCCAGGTCCATCCACATTGTTGCAAATGGTAAAAGTTCCTTCATTTTTATAGCAGTATAGTATTTCATTGTGTAGATGTACTACTGTTTTTTAATCCACTCATCTGCTGATGGGCACTTAGGCTGTTTCCAAATCTTAGCTATGGTAAATTGTGCTGCTATGCACATAGGGGTGCATATATCCTTTCTGATTGGTGTTTCAGATTTCTTGGGATATATTTCTAGAAGTGGGATTACGGGGTCTAATGGAAATTTCATTTTTAACTTTTTGAGGACCATACTGTTTTCCACAGTGGTTGCACCAGTCTGCATTTTCACCAGCGGTGCAAGAGGGTTCCCTTTTCTCCGCATCCTTGCTAGCACTTGTTGTTTGTTGAGTTGTTGATGGTAGCCATTCTGATTGATGTGAGATGGTACCTCATTGTTTTGATTTGCATCTCTCCGATGATTAGTGACTTTGAACATGTTTTCATATGTCTCTTGGCCTTCTGGTAGAACTCTTGCGAAAATTCTCTACTTAGGTCCTTTGCCCATTTTTTGATTGGGTTGTTTATCTTACTTTTGTTAAGTTGTATGAGTTTCCTGTAAATTTTGGAGATTAAACCCTTACCAGGGAGATCATTGGCAAATATGTTCTCCCATGCAGTGGGCTTTTTGTTGTTTTATTGATGGTTTCCTTTGCTGTGCAGAAGCTTTTTATTTTGATGTAGTCCCATTTGTTTATTTTCTCCTTAGTTTCCATTGTCGTAGGAGCTGTATCAGTAAAGATATTGCTACAACATATTTCTGATATTTTGCTGCCTATGGGGTCTTCTAAGATTTTTATGGTTTTCCATCTTACGTTTAAGTGTTTTATCCATTTTGAGTTTATTTTGGGATCTGGTGTAAGGTGGTGGTCTAGTTTTATTTCTTGTTTTTGCATGTGTCTCACCAATTTTCCCAGCACCATTTATTGAAGAGTCTGTCTTGACTCCATTGTAAGTTCTTGCCTCCTTTGTCAAATATTAATTAAACATAATGGCTTGGGCTGATCTCTGGGTTTTCTGTTCTGTTCCATTGTTCTATATGTCTGTTCTTGTGCCAGTACCAGGCAGTTTTGAGAATAGTGGATTTGTAAAATAGCTTGATATCTGTTATTGTGACCCCTCCAACTTTGTTCTTCTTTCTCAGGATTGCTGTGGCTATTTGGGGGTCTCTTTTTTATTCCAGATGAATTTTTGGAGAATTTGTTCTAGGCCTGTGAAATATGGCATTGGTCTTTTACTAGGGATTGCATTGAATCTATAGATTGCTCCGGGTAGTATGGACATTTTAATGATGTTGAGTCTACCAATCCATGAACATAGTATATTCATCCATTTGTTTATGTCTTCCTCTATCTCTTTTTTCAATGTCCCATAGTTTTCTGAGTACAGGTCTTTTACCTCCTTAGTTAAGTTTATTCCTAGGTACCTTAATTTTTATATTGCAATGGTAAGTGGGATTTTTGTTGTTGTTGTTGTTTCTCTTTCTGTGAATTCACTATTGGTGTATAAAAAAAGTCATAGATTTCTGGCTATTATGTATCCTTTTACATCGCCAAATTTATTTATTAAGTCTAATAGTTTTTTGATGCAGTCTTTAGGGTTTTTATGTACAATATCATGTCATCCATGAATAATGACAGTTTTACTTCTTTTCCAATTTGGATGCCTTTTATTTCTTCTTCTTGTCTGATCTCCATGGCTAGCACTTCCAATACTATGTGGAATAAGAGCGGTAAAAGTGTACATCTCTGTCTTATTCCTGTTCTTAGGAGAAATGGTTTTAGTTTTTGCCCATTGAGTATGAACACTAGGAAATGTAAGGGAACAACAGAAAGTCCACCAGAATTACAAGATTAAGTAATATTGTAATATAGAAGAAAAAAATAGACACTAATATTTTTGTTTAATAATAGTGACCACTATAAAATTTAAAAAGAAGTCAAATTTAATAGAAAAATATAATATTGTAGATTAATATTAATGAGAAATTTTGTGATCTATATAGAGAACAAAAATTTTTGAGAGATATAATATAAACCTGAATAAATGCAGATACCTCACATATTTTTGTTTGGTAGGAATACAAATACTTTTAAAAGTATAACTATTCATATATTAATTAAAGATTAGTATATTTCAAAGGAAAATTCAAACTTATTCTTTTTAAAAATATATTTTTTTATTGATTTCAGAGAGGAAGGAAGAGGAAGAGAGAGATAGAAACATCAATGATGAGAGAGAATCATTGATCGGCTGCCTCTTGTACACATCACACTGGGAATCAAGTCCGCAACCTGGGCATGTGCCCTGACCAGGAATCAAACTGTGACCTCCTGGTCATAAGTTGACACTTAACCACTGAGCCACCACAGCCTGGCCAAACTTATTCTTGAATACTGATAATGTGTCTGGGTTTTTTCTGAGGTCCTCATTTGTGAAGAGGATAGGGAGAAGGAAAGCCCCAATTTTACCAATTGCACATTTTCAGATAAAATTGTAAAAGTAAATTTTTTAATGGCTAACTAGTGTGGACTGCAAAAATACTTTATTTCCTAGTGTTACCATGAAAGTTTTCATATCATGACATACTTAGGAAATGTTATTTTTTGAATAGTAATCTGAGGTAGTTAACAGGGCTTTTTATGGCAAAATCCTACCAGCTCTCTTAAGGGTTGAAGGGATCAATATTTTGGCATACCTGTAACTCACATCCTGCACCTGTAACCCCATCCTGTCATTTATACACAGTGAATATCTCTGGCTAATGCACTGAACTACACTGGCTTTCTAACAAAAAGGACAGAATTTGTGGGGATAGGTTTATCATGATCAATTAATGTAAGGAACACAAAAAGAACTATTGCATTTAAAGCTTGTATTCCTCCTGCATCATATTGATAATCATTTTCTACAATCTGGGGAAAATGAGACATAATGGAATCAGTGGAAGAGGAAAAACCAAAAGAATTATAAATTATCTGTGTCATTCTCTTGACATTTAAAAAATGTTAAAAAGCATTTGTTATGTATATACCCTTCTTGTTCTCTAGTAATAAAATCCTTCAGTACTAGCTCACTTTATGAGGTAAACTGGTATCCATCACATATATTCTACATTTAATAAATAATTATAAAGATGAAGAAAAGTCAGGGGAAAGAGAAAAGTAGAAAAAAGTGAAAAATAGCAAAATGTAAAAGGAGACTGAACAAGAGAAAGGAATAGGAAGGACTAAAATAAATTTAGTATTTTTACACATGCTATATAAACAAATAAATTATAAATTAAGATTCTTCAACAGGAACCATAAATAATTATGTATTTAGATATCTCCTCTTATTTGTCAGACTGCAAGTCACATGATAAAAACATAGTAGTTATAAGATGAAAGAAAGAATAGATATTTAAGAGTTGTCTATTTTGTGAACTGAAATATAGAATTAGAAAGAGATAAGTTCACACTAATTTGCAGCCTTCTATAAGTTATTGGTGAAACAGCTAGGTTCAATACTTCTTTAAATCAATGGCTATATTATGAAATAGAGGCACAGTGCATGAATTCGTGCATGGGTGGGGTCTGGCCGGCCTGCCCCCGATCAGGATGGTCTGGCTGGGGGTAGGGGCTGCGGGCGATGGTGGGGCAGCACCGCCGCAGACCAGGGTAGTGGGGTGATCAGGGGTGGGGCTGGCCAGGGAAAGGGGCCATGGGGGTTGGCAGGCTGGCCCCGCACCCTGGTCGAACTCCCGGTTGAACTCCTGGACAAGGGGACAATTTGCATATTAGGCTTTTATTATATGGGACTAGAGGCCCGCTGCACAAAAATTTGTGCACTCGGGGGGGAAGGAGGGGTCCCTCAGCCCGGCCTGTGCCCTCTCGCAATCTGGGACCCCTCGGGAGATAATGCCCTGCTGGCTTAGCCCTCCTCCCGGGTGGCAGAGGGCAGGCCCAATCCCTAGGTGCAGCTCCTGGTCGGGTTCAGAGCAGGGCCGATTGGGGAGTTGGGGCACCACCCCCTGTCATGCACAGAGCAGGGCGGATCGGGAGGTTGCAATGCCACCCTCAGTCACGCTCAGGGTAGGGCCAATTGGGGGGTTGGGGCACCGCCCCCTTTCACACTCAAGGCAGGGTCGATGGGGAGGTTGCGGCGCCACCCCCGTCATGCACAAAGCAGGGCCAATCGGGGGGTTGGGACTCCGTACCCTGTCATGCACAGAGCAGGGCCCATCAGGGTGTTGGAGAGTTTCCCCCTGTCACACACAGAGCAGGGCCCATCAGGGGGTTGGGGAGCTCCCCCCTGTCACTCACAGAGTAGGGCCGATAGGGGAGTTGGGGCACCGCCCCCTGTCACACTCAGGGCAGGGCGGATCAGGGGGTTGGGGCGCCGCCCTCTATCACCCACAGAGCAGGGCCAATCAGGGGGTTGGGGCGCCGCCACTGTCACACTCAGGGCAGGTCCGATGGGGAGGTTATGGCTCTACCCTGTCACACACAGAGCAGGGTCTGTGGGGGAGGGGAGTTGGGGCGCTGCCCTCTATCACCCACAGAGCAGGGCCGATGGGGAGGTTATGGCTGTACCCTGTCACACACAGAGCAGGGCCCGTGGGGGGGGTGGCAGGGTTGGGGCGCCGCACCCTGTCACACACAGAGCAGGGCTGATCAGGGGCTTTGGGCGCTACCCCCTGTCACGCTGATCCCAGTGCCAGGAGGCCTCACGGCTCCGCTGATCCCAGTGCTGGGAGGCATATTACCCTTTTATTATATAGCATAGAGTCCTGGTGCACAGGTGGGGGCCGGCTGGTTTGCCCTGAAGGGTGTCCTGGATCAGGGTGGGGGTCCCCACTGGGGTGCCTGGCCAGCCTGGGTGAGGGGATGATGGTTGTTTGCAGCTGGTCACACACCCTTCAGGGTGGGGGTCCCCACTGGGGTGCCTGGCCAGTCTGGGTGAGGGGCTGAGGGCTGTTTTCAGGCTGTCGGGTGACTGAAGCTCCCAACCGCTCCTTTTTTTATTTTTATTTTTTTTTTATTCTGGGCCAGCTTTAGCTCTGGCTCCAGCTCTGAGGCCTCTGCTGCTGAAAGCAGGTATCTGGTTTGTTTAGGTTTTATAATCGAAACTCTGTATCAACTCCAGCTCTGAGATCCCTGCTCACTGAAAGCAGGTTTCTGGGGTTTTGTTTAGCTTCTATATTTGTTACAATGTTTCAAACTGTCAGCTCAGAGGCCGGCAAGGCAGGCGGGGAACGTTGCAGTCCTCCATCACTGAAGCAAGCAAGCCTCATGTTCAGTTTAAGCTGCCTGGCTGCCGGCCGCCATCTTGGCTGGCAGTTAATTTGCATATCTCTCTGATTAGCCAATGGGAAGGGTAGCGGTCGTATGCCAATTACCATCTTTCTCTTTTATTAGATAGGATGAGTCCTTACATTTTCTACAATAAAATTGTCACAGTAGTGGTATGTCAGTTTTCTGTTATTTAGTTTCTGCAGCTAATCCATATATCCGATGTTGATTTGACTTAAAATTAGATGATAGATATCACACCAAAGTTTTTCACATATAAAAATAAATGGAAGGAAACAATTTTGTCCTTGACTGATTATGGTATTTATTGGGTAAGAAAACTAGGGAAATTTTGAATATATTATACTACTATAGATTTGTTGTTGTTGTTTTTGATGTTATTGTTGTTTTCCTTCATTCTTTTACTGAGTTGCACCTCACGTGTAGTTGTAAGGTAGAGAAAATTTACATAGGCACTTTCTCTATATATAGAAATCATATATTTTTAATTCTTTACATCTATTTACTTCCCTTTAATTTAATATAAATAATTCATGTAATTCCAAATGATGATTAATTCAGATATATTCCTCATGAATTAACTTCCTCATAGTAAATTCTTATAGATGTACCTAATTGTGATAAGTTATTTTATAAATGTAATATGGAGCTCAATATATATTTTTAAATAGCTGCCTCAATAGGAATATTTAAAAAATTACATTTTGGACCTAACCAGTTTGGCTCACTGGATAGAGCATTGGCCTCCGGACTCAAGGGTCCCAGGTTCGATTCCAGTCAAGGGCATGTACCATGGTTGTGGGCACATCCCTAGTGAGGGGTGTGCAGGAGGCAGCTGATCGATGTTTCTCTCTCATCGATGTTTCTAACTCTCTATCCCTCTCCCTCTCTGTAAAAAAAATCAATAAAATATATTTTTAAAATAACATTTTGTCTTGAGTAGATTTATCATAATTTAAAATGTCGTGCAGCTTTCATCACTATTTAAACAGAGTAGTCAGACTATTGAATAAATCAATAATCATTATAATTATTATTTAGCATACTCATAACTCATCATTAGCTATTCTTTCACACCAAATATTTAATGCTCAGTATGGGTATATAAGCAGCACTGATGACTAGATTAAAATTACTGCTGAAGATTTACTAATAGAAGAAACTGAATATTGATTCTGAGACTGTGTAGTGGCAAATATGTAAAAATATATTTAATGTTATTTTTATGGTAATGTTGGATAAGAGGATCTTTACCTTTGTGAGTTTTGTGTGAATGGTTCTGAAATGTTGCAATACACCCTTCTTTAAAATAATCAAGAGGTGTTTAAAAGATGCAAATCATCTCACATTTGGCTGGAAGAGATATAGATATGCATATGAGGTGTTCTCTGGGTCTTGGAGAAGCTTATTAATATTAAAATATTTAGTATATAATTATGAGTATATGGTTCATCTTTCAGTAGCTGACCCTTAACAATATGTTCTTCTTCTGTTTTGAAAGGTAACATAAAACATAATCATGACTAAACAGATTTCAGCTTAGAGAATCCTAATTAGGAAGCTTGGATTTATTAAACTCTACAAAAATGACTTAAGTGGTTCTAACCTAATCTGAATCGAGATCCCTAATATAACTGCAGTCCTTGAAGATGTCTATACCACCTTTGTATAGACAGATTAATGTCTGCTACAACACAGCTAGAATGTTTGTACCAAATTTGGGATGGGAATGTTGGCAGAAACTTGCTGATATATTAAGGAAATAATCTAAAAAGATACATAGATATGATCCAAATAAGTGGCAATCTTGAAAAATGTTGTACGGGCACTCTCTAGGAATTGAGGCTATGAATTTTGCATTGCAAGAAATACTGTAGTAAGCATCGGTAGCAAGCACCAGCATGTCAACGAGTAATAAACACATGTTTGAGAAGCCTTTGTATATGATGATGCTATTGATCCAACACCAGCAGAACTTGTACTTGAAGCTGTTTGGACTGAAAGAGATGATGAATCTGAGCTGATCTACCTAGACTATATTATGAACAAAAGCTTGTAGTTGAAAAACAGATTTTTCTCTCTAATTGAACCTGCCTGACCTAACCCGACCTGTCTCAGACCCTCTAGGCCCTGATCTATTTGAGGACACCTGTGTTCCGATAGGTAGCACTGTGGAATAAGGTCGCTTACAATTTTAGACTGTGTATCCTAACTAGATTATAATTAATGTTGCAGAAACTATTTTTTATTCCAAAGCAAAGGGTTCAGATCTATTAATAGAATAATGCCCATTGGGTAGCTTAAAAAGTGGTATTCATTCAGCTTCCAGCTCTTCCCTTACCTCCACAGCAACTCTATGACTATACCATTGTGCCCTGGGAAGAGTGACCCCATTGTTATCAATTTTTAATGTGGTAATGTAAAAACTTCAGGTGCTAGAGTTATGTAGATTTGGTTCTGAATCCCAGTATTATGACATGCTATCTTGAACAAATTTGTGAAATCCTCTGGCCCTGAGTTTTATCATCTATAAAAGAATACTAACAAAAGGAGTTCAAATAAAACAAGAATATTAACATTTATCTCACAAGGTTGTTGTGAAGATTGACAAATAATCTGACTCAGAGTAAGCACCAGAAAGTTTTAGCTCATGTATTGGTTCATGAGCAATATGAATTGAATGTCTTTTTCAAGCACTGAGCGAGGGGTGGGTTTACTATAGTGAACAATGCAGTTAACCATTGCTGTCTTCTGAAGCTTACATTCTAGTCCCCTGTACTCAGGTCCTCCATATTTCTTTTCCCTCCTCTAGTGTTCAGTGCTGATCATCTATATGACAGCAATGAGAATGTTGTTCAGAAATATTTCCCTCAAAATATAAGTCAAGATATTCAAAGCAGATGATTTGGTAAAAGATTTCCTTTAGTTAATATGGTTTGGGTACTAAATTACTCTGACCCATATCATCATGCCTAAATGTATTACTTTTCTAGATATATTTTTGCAATCTTGTCAACACAGTCTAAGTATCAGGGCATCTGTAAATTTCATGAAAGACTATTACAAGTTAAGATAAAATAATAATAAAAACAAAACATTGTGAAATACTATCCAGGATGTGATGAATTTTTCTCTTTGTCTTGTAAATGTGTTCATATAATTAAAGGCCATTCTAACTTTGGTGATGTGAGAACCTAAGAATAACATGACAAAACCTTTGTGTGTACTGACTATGTGCCAGACACTGATTTAGATGCTTTTATATATATGCTGTGCTAAACTTCACAGCAAAACTATGCAGTCAATATTATTAATTTTACATGTTACAAATAAGAAAAATGAGGCACCGAGTTTAGACGATTTTCTGCAATCACAAATATAGTAAGTGTCATAGTCAGAATTAAATCACAGGCCTGTGGACTTTCAGAGGCCTGTTCCTCTAAGCAGCAATGCAAACACACGACCAGCTATTAAATTCCATATTCGAGGCACCTACGCACACCTTTCAAAACAATCAGACATAGAAATGAAATTGGATACAATATGTTATTCTTTCCTTCGAGTTGGCTTGGGAGATTTGGTCCATTCTGAAGTCTATGTAGAAGCCCTCACAGGACTTGATTTGGGCTTTTTCTTTATACCACCTTTTCAATATAATACTCTCAGATGAACTGTTGCCTTCTATACCCTAGTATATTAGCTTCCTATGTCTGCTATAACAAATTCCCACAGTTAGTGGCTTAAAGCAACACACATTTCTTATTTTAAAGTTCTGAATATCAGAAGTCCAACATGGGTCTCACTGGGCTAAAAATTAAAGTGTCAGCAGCCCTGTATCCCTTTGGGAGGCTCCAGGGGAAAAATCATTTCTTAGTCTTTTCAGCTTCTGGAGGCTGCCAGAATTCCTTGACTCGTGGCTTTATCTTGCATCTTCAAAACTACCAATGCAGCGTAGTGCCATTTCTCTCTCTGACTCTGACCCCCCTATCTTCCTTTTTTACAAGAGTCATGTGATTACATTGGCCCACTTGGGAAATCCCGGATAATCTCCCCATCTCAAGATCCTTGACTTTGTCACATTTGAAAGGCCCTTTGGCCATAGAAGGGAACCTTTTTAGAGGTGCTGGGGATAAGGTAGTTGACATCTTTGGAACCACACTTGGCCTACCACACCCAGCATTCCTGACTTGTTTGATCTGATATTTGTTTGACCTGTGACATGATGATTCCTCTCTTAATCAAAGCTTGTTGAATGCAAAGTGGCCTTCAGTGACTCCAGCAACTTCTTCATTTCCAGCTACTCTGTCTTCCAATAACCCTGCTGGTGAGCACCTTTTGTAATTAAGATCCTTCTGGTTGGAAACACCAAGGATTATATTAAAAAATTCTTTTATGCTATTGAAAAGAGTGTTCAGTCTGTAGGCCTTATCTATAAAACACTTTATTAGTCTCTTTACCAGTTTTACATAGAATAATAAATCTTATATATATATTTAGCTGATTATATTGCAGAGTTGCAGTTTCTTTAAGTTGTTACATGTCCATGTGTTACAGAATTCAATTTATACTTTTAGGAAACCTCAACTTGGTTCTTCAAAATTCCCAACATATGCTTGTTTCAGATGAAGTAAAAACTAAAGTTGGCCCCTTGTGCCGGGCACCACTGTGTGCCAAAAATATTACAAATATCTGATTTAATCCTCAAAATAGTGATCTGAATGAACTGCATTCTGGCTTTTTCTGTGACCCTATTTCCTGACCCCTCTCTCACTGTTGCCCTGAGCAGCAGCCAGCTGGCCTCTCATGATGCCTGAAATACACCAAGCACGTTCTCTATGCAGGGCCTTTGTATTTGCTGTCTCCTAGAAGTCAGAGGACATTTGCATTTTATTCAGGTCTGCTCAAATGCCACCCACTCATGATGGATTTCTTGACCATTCTATCTATAGCAGTGCTCATAACTCCCTATCCTCTCACCCTGCTTTTTTCTTCAGGACACTTGCCAGGAAGGTTATTATAGATACTTTTACACTTTCCGCAGTCTCTGTATCTTCCATTGGCATGCTGGCACATCAGAGATCCAGCAAATCTGTAGCGCAACATTATCACCAGTTGCTAGAATAATGTGTGACACCAAAGGAGCATTTACACACTGCAAAAACTGAGGTTTAACGAGTGTAAGCAACATTCTCAAGGTCAGAATCACTCTAAATCCATACCCAATATCTTATATCACAACTGTTTCCAAAATGTAGTTCAATCCTGTTACCCCAGTCTACTTTTGATGTGTGACCACCTGCTAAATCAGACACAAAGAAAAAACATATGGACATTTTGGGCTAAAAATCTCTCAAAGACTTATATGCCCTTTTTCAGTACAAAAAATTAAATAGGTATCTTTCTGCCCTTGATAGAAATTATATGCAGCTCGGGTCTCTCTGTTTAATGCTTCTATCTGGCCTTGCCATTGCTCCCCCTTGATACTGAGGAGCCCAGTCCTACAGGGGGGCACGGAGAATTAGCCACCCCCCCCCTCAGGAACTCCTTTCTTACTGCTTTAGTGTACAGAGTGTCTCTCTGTGGAGCACAGTCAGGTGGTGGGATCTCCAATCTCACATGTTAAATTCATTCTATATCCCCACCTTCCCAAGTCTTCTGAAATTTTCATCCAACTTGTCATAGTTTAAGCAGCTTCTCATTTACCTGAGGTCAGAGAGCAAGCTTCAAGAGTCCTCTCAGCAGTGTAGTAATGTGACTGACATGCTAAGATGGCCCCTAAACACCCCTGCCTCCTGTTCCTCTTGCTCTTTATAATCCCTTCCACTTGAGTGTGGGCAGAAGCTATGATTTGCTTTCTAACCAATAAATTATGACTTTGATAATGGGGTACATTTATGTTACCATGTTACATGGCAGTGTAACCCATCCTGCTAGGAGACTCTCTTACTCCCTCGCTGGCTTAGATGAAGTAAGCAGCCATGTTGTGAGCTGCTCTATGGAGAGACATATGTCAAGAAACAGGGCAGTTGCTGGCGGTCAGCCAACAAAAAGCAGGCCCTCAACCCGATAGGCCACAAGGAAGTGAATTCTGCCAACTATCACATAAGCTTAGGAAAAGATAGTCAAACCTGGAGATGAAATTGCAGCCCCAGTCAACACCTTGATTGCAGCCTGTGAGACCGGAAGCAGAGGAACCACCTAGGACATGCCCAGACTCCCGACCCACTGAAACTGGGATAATAAAAGTGTGCTGCTATAAGCTGCTATGTTGGGGGCAATTGGTTACACAGAAATAGTTAACTAATATAACTCAGGAAAGTTCCACATCTGCTTACCAGAATACATCCTATGTCCAGAATAGTACCCATATGTCAAGACATTATCCCCTGTCTAGGCATACTGTAATCCTAGTCCAACATCCTCAAGATCCATTTTGCTTGTTTCTGCCAGTACACATAAACCAAATCTGAGAATTTTTGTGTGAATAAATGCTATTTTCATTCAGAGTAGAAAATACATCCCATGCTTGAGTTGTGCTATAGCTACAAGCAGAGAGGGGACAAAGGGAGGATGTTGAGAATGTTTCATCTTGCATGACCCCTTCCTCATGTGAGGTCTTTGTAGTGTCTCTAGACAATACAAGGCTGCTTGCTTATAAAGATGAGCGGGGAGCTGCTTCTAATAGCCCAGAGTGTATGGGGGAGTCTGAGGAGGAGAGGTTTAAGAATATCAGGTTTGTTTATCCAAATATCGAGGTCCCACTATTTTCTTATATACTCAGTCTCATCCTTTGTGTCAGTTGAGGTTCTACCACCCTTACAATTAAATCCTGAGGTCTTTTCAATTTCACAGAATGCTTTGGGTTAATAATTGCCTCACCTAAGCTTGTTCTTTTATTTTTCTTAAGGCCTTCAAAGCATTAAGGTAGGTAACGCCACAATCCTTATACTTATCCTTGACCTCGTAACATTCAAGGGCACAGCTCCCACATAGGCCAATGCTTTACTCTCATGGGCACATCATCCCTGCCTACCTCGTAACAGTTATGAATCTGTAGAATACCATGGGTTTACACTACCCGCCTTACCTCAGCAATAGTGTTTTTAGCAATATCTGACTAGTGAGTAATTCAGTTCCAGAATATCATTTTGGGTATTTGTTTTGCACCTTATTTGAAACTTTACTATTATGAAGTGTTTTAGCCAGAGTTCCCTCTGGAAAGCAGAACTGGAGAAAAATACCTTGTGTGAAGCAATTTATTTTTAAAATTTTTATTTTATAATTAGTTTACATCCAACATTATTTTGTTAAGTTTTGGGTGTATAGCATAGAAGTGAGACAATTATGTACTTTACAAAGTGAAGCAGTTTATTTTGACCAGCAATCCCAGAGAACGGAGGGCTGCTGCGACAAAAAGGAGATGGAAGGGACTTTCTATGAGGCTGTTTAGAATGTATTTCAGAATCATTCACCCAAAGAATAAAGGAGATACGGATTTTTGTTCCTGCTCCCATCACCAAATAGTTGAGGGTAAACCCACATCTCTGAACTGTCCATTAAACTTCTGAATTCTGAGAAGGCCCACAGGCATTCCTCACCATGGAGTGGAGAAACCTACTGGTGAAGCAAGTAAAGAGGTGAAGATCATGATTCAGATGGGATGCTGCTAGAATGTAGGGAATAACATCATTGGGTCCAACAGTTTCACTTTCAGAACTGCGTTGACATTATTCTATTGGCATCGGTATTGTATGTTACTGTGGAGAGAGTGGCGTGTACCCTGATGTTTCCAACTTCCATGGAACTAAATTTATGTATCTAGATAATTCAAAAAGTCTGTCTTTATCTTTGAGTTTTAAATTTCATGACCTGTCCTGGAATACAGCGGGCCATATTCACCTATGATTTCTATTTCCCTTCATTTGAATTTTTAAAATAAATTTGAGTTGTTTTAATCCCTGTTATGTGTTCTCCACACTAGCAAACCAATTACCATAAAATTAAATTATTTTCTGTCTTCCATATTTATTATCTACCCTCAAATTATTTTAATCTTGGAAGATCATCTGCATTCACAGTGATAATATCAAGCTTTTACTCTGTGTCACTTTATAGTTCATAGCCAGGCCCATTTTCTAATTAGATCATTTATTTTATTGTTGGTTTAGTTATATATTCTAGGTAATAGTCCTTTGCCAGACATGTGGTTTAAAATTTTTTTTGTCCCACTCTTTAGCTTCTCCTTGTGTCCTCTACCAGGATCTTTGCAGAGAAAAATATTTTTATGAGATCAGTTTATCAATTTTTCCTCTTATGAACATTTTATGTTTCTTTTTAATTGTATTTAAAGAACCTTATATGCTTACAGATGAGTTAGGGAAATGAGAGCTATTGACGATGCAGGAACAAGGGGAGACTACAGATACATGATCCCTGGGAAAGGTGGTAAGTTTAGGTCCAAAACGTGATTAGAGGGGTTGACCACTGTCAGGTGAAATAAAACTGTGGAGAAATCAATATCAGGCAAGCCGCGTCCTTATTAGTTACAAGAATGAATACAGGGAGAGGATTGCAGTCTTATGGCCATTATTAGAATTAAAAGCACGGGTCCTTTTCTGAGAAAGATAGGCAGTTGGAGGTCTGGCTCAGATTTGAACTAAATACTAAGATAAATATGCAAAAGTCCTCTTTAGGGGTATTTGGGAAGCACAAAAGCTCTCTCTGGGGCATAAGCTAGGGTTCTCAAAATCTTTAACCAGGAAACCTGTTTAATTAGGGAGTAAAACATCTAATATAAATTCCATAAAAGAGTCTTGTACGTACTCATCCTATCTAGGCCCTAACACTCCTTTGTCTAACCTAACATATACGCTCATATATTAACATTTGAGCCTCTATTTGAAGCCATGTAGTGTGTCTCTAATGACTGCAGGAATTGGGGACTTTGAACTTAGCTTTTCTCTTTTCTTGACACTGCTGTGAACTACAGTACAACTTGTCTCCTTAGCCAGTTCATCAGGGAAGTGTGTTTTAGGTATCTTGTTTGCACCCAGTCCTGACTATGAAGATTGTGTTCTTTCTAGTATTTCCACCCCACCAGCTGTTGCCCTTAGGAGGCAGTGCTGGTTTACTGGTTATTTTAGGTAGAGTGCATTTGTGTTTAAATATATACAAACTGTCGTGTATATATTTTTGTCGACAAATTTATTCACTATCTATAAGACATTAAATCTTTATTAGAAAATAGGGTATACACATTAACTGCATAGGCAAAGCAAGTGTCCACATTCTTTGTTATATTCAGACTGTTGCAAAAATATCAAAGTGGCAGATGGGGATTTTTGCAGCTCTTGTGATTGAAGAATGAATCAGGAAAGCATTCATCAAAAGCCAATGGTCTTTGATGGGAAGGAGACTAAATGGGAAATATATATTTGGAGCATATCTAAGTAGCTTTGAAGAATGTACTTTTTTTTTTTTCCAAAGCAGCAAGTATCAGTCCTAAAGGTCTCAAAAAGTATTTGGACTGTTGCTCTTCTGAAATACATTTGCAAAAAAAATTTTGGTTATATAAGAGGTCAATTATTATTATAAATGCATCAAATGTACTCACAAGTAATAACTAAGCACTGTCTTGGCTTTTATAGATAATTTCAAGGCAAGAATGTGAAACATTTTCAACTGCCAATATCAGAATCACAAATTATAGTACATATCATATGATCTAGTTTAACACCCAAGAATTCTTACTATTTCAAATGGTGGTAAATTATACAAAGAGGGCCACAGGGATTTCCAGTTTCAAGTTAGAAGGTGATTTGATAGAATTTTAATATTAGCATCCTCCTTACATACTCAACAATAATGGGATTTTAAAAATGTTTAAAACGCCCTAGCTGATTTGGCTCAATGGATAGAGCGTCAGTCTGCAGACTGAAGAGTCCCAGGTTCGATTCTGGCCAAGGGCACATGCCTGGGTTGCGGGCTCCATCCCCAGTAGGGGGCGTGCAGAAGGCAGCCAATCAATGATTCTTTTTTATCATTGATATTTCTATCTCTCTCTCCCTCTCCCTTACTCTCTAAAATAAATAAAATATATTTTTAAAAAATGCTTAAAACTATACAGTGATATTTGCATTTCCAGATACATAAAAAGTACTTTAATTGTTTACCCAATTTATAAACTAAACAGTTGTTTATTATCTACTTTTATCTTCCTTGTAGATATGTAATCAAAGATGTGTACCTATCAGGAAAAAATATCCCAAGGTTCTCTAGAAAACCTAAAACAACTGTGATTTTATCTCATTTGAATCACATGTTTCTACTCCATTATTAATAGCCAGTGATGGAAAGATAATGTTTTAGAAAGCAACCTTTAATTTATTTTTTTATTTTTTATTTTTTAAATTACAATTGACATACAATATTACATTAGTTTCAGGTGTGCACAAATTTATTCATTTATATAACTTACAAAGTGATCTCCCCGATACATCTAGTATCACCCGGCACCATAATAGCTATTACAATATTTTTGACTATATTCCCTATGCTGTACATTAAATCTCTGTGACTATTTTTATCACTGCCAATTTCTACTTTTTAATCCCTTCACTTTTTTCACCCATCCTCCCAATTCCCCTCCCATTTCGTGACCATCAATTTGTTCACTGTATCTATGAATTTGTTTGTAATTCATTTGTTTATTTTGTTTTCTGGATTTCACATATAAGTGTAATATAATATTTGTCTTTTTCTCTATGACATATTTCACTTATCATAATATACTTTAGGTCCATTCATGTTGGCACAAATGGCAAGATTTTATTCATTTTTTATGGCTGAGTAATATTGCTTTGAATACATGCACCATTTCTTCACCCATTCATCTATTTATGGACACTTGGATTGACTCCACATCTTGGCTATTGTAGAAAAAGCTGCAATAAACATAGGGGTGCATATATCTTTTTAAATTAGTGTTTTGGATTTCCTTAGATAAATACCCAAAAGTGGAATCGATGAATCATATGGTAATCCTATTTTTTATATTTTGAGGAACCTCCAAACCACCTTCCATAGAGGCTGCACCAATTTACCACCCCACCAACAGTATCTGCGGATTCTCTTTTCTCTACATACTTGCCAACACCTGTTTGTTGATTTATTGATGATAGCCATTCTGAAGGGTGGGAGGTGATATCTTATTGTGGTTTTAATTTGCACTTCCCTAATGATTTCTGATGTTGAGAATCTTTCATGTCTTTTGGCTATCTGTTTGTCTTCTTGGGAGATAAACCTATTCATGTCTTCTGCTCCAGCCGTGGGCAAACTACAGCCCGCGGGCCGGATCCGGCCCATTTGAAATGAATAAAACTATTGAAAAAAAAGACCGTACCCTTTTATGTAATGATGTTTACTTTGAATTTATATTAGTTCACACAAACACTCCATCCATGCTTTTGTTCTGGCCCTCTGGTCCAGT